>NC_071389.1:70778857-71081887 GCF_022682495.2 Desmodus rotundus | reverse complement strand
AGAATTTTGAATGTGGGTAACAGGGAAAATGAGGAAGAGGATTTCCTTTTAAAAGTGAGGGGCTGAAAAATAGGGACAGATGGAAGTGAAGTGACAGAATTGGTCAGGGTTTGAGTAGCCTGGTGGCACCGTGGGGGTTCTCCTGGCAGTGGTGTTGCAAAGGTTATGTACTGCACCCCTCTAGCTGGCATTGTTTACATTGCAGACAATTCACACTACAGTTTATGCAAATTATGCCACCTGTGTGGCTTGGTTAGTGGTTCTGGCTGAGCCAGAGGGGAGAAAGTTACAAGCTACTAAAGCAATACAGAAGCAGAGCGGATGGACACACACAAATAGAATACTGTGCTCATATTCACCCAAGTGCCTGCATGGTGCCTTCCGATAGAACAAGGCATAATATGTATATAACAGCAAAATCAATTTTAAAGTAATAAAACCCCTTAAATTCAGTATGTGGGCATGAGAACTATTGAAAAAGAAGCTGTCAGAAACAACTCTATTGAATGAACATTGGGCATATAAGCATTTTTGGCCTCGGCTTATGGAAGCGGCTCTAAATGAGGTTTCTCCATCCTGAAAGACCTCTCTTATTGCTATCGTGGAAGATGAGACCAATTTTGCTGGCCATTTACTTATTGAAAAGGCTGATCATTACGAGGAGAGTAAACTCATATTTTGAGTATATTCTGACTATAGTGGTAAACTTCCCCATAAAAGTAATCATTGGATATGGTAAAGTAACTTATTTTCCTGGTTTGTGGAATTATTTATAAGTTTAGAAAACTGGAATCATCGTGGAAAACCTGAAATATATTGCTGTTTATGTTTTTATGCAGAATTCTGTTGGTTTATCTACTAAAAATGTTTTATATTTTATCAGTCCTCCTAATCTAATGCAGTCTATTTTAGAGATTAAATAATTTATTAAATTAGAAGATATTTAATGGATATATATATATTGAAGTTTAGAAACCAGTGTCGATGATTAAACAGGGAGAATGAGATGACATTATGTCCCAGTGATCTTTAGCTTTTGGGCAGAAATGAATTAACGATCAGAAAGCAACTCTTAAAACAAAGAAAGGCTTTAAGCCAAGCCTTCATATAGTTATTTTTATTACTCTTTTCTATATTCTCAATGCCAAAAATATGGTTGATAAAATGATATTTCTACTCACTGCAGAAAAAAATCTAGTTAGTTTATGGATTTTTCTTTAAAAGTTTAGCAGCATCTATAACACCCATGAAAATAAAAAATGATTCTATTCTCACTATTGAAATAATTTTGAAATGAAATTTTCTCAAATCCTATGTGTTCTTCTCTGGATTTACCTCCAGTAGTTTCGTGAGTGAAAGTGGTAATAAGAATTAACCAGTGTCAGCAAAATGCAGAATTAAGAGAAACAGACTCTTTGTTATTTACCATAAAACTAAAATTTACCAACATAAACTTAGGGAAAATTGCTAAAAAATAAGAAATAATAGAGGATATAACTAGAAGAAAATAAATCAGAGGGCTATTCATATTTTTGGAAATTCAACATTCCAACTATTTTGCTTTATAGTTAAGTAAGGTAAGGTAAACATTTTTAGAAGGGAAACACAGGAACATTCTGGCTTTTCTTAAGGCTAATTAACCCTGCCTAAACAACCATTACATCAACATGTTCCTAACCAATCCAACCCTTTTGAAAGAAGTTACCAGTCAAAACTTTTCATCAGCAGTTAATTGAGACAGCTAATGGTCTGTGTGTATACATACCTTATGACCCACTGTAATTTAAATTGATCATATATGACTGGCAGGTGTCAACTCTCACCTAGCTTGTGGTAAAGAACAAAACTAAGAAACTAAAGATTTAAATCTCTAGCTCATTATGTTATACCAGTTTGTTTTCTAGGACATTTTAAATAATGGCTTCTAAAAAAAATGAGAAGGAAATATCCAACTATATAATTTTTCAGTTCTACAATTTTCAGGGATTTTCAGGGATTATTTCTGTAGAGTTAATTCTAATGGACAATGGTCAGAATATATTTTAAATGGACATCAAAGGTGACATCGATATTTACTAGAGACAAGGTCAAGTCTGGAAAACATTATTGCTAGAGGAACTATTGGGTGAAGTAGATGGCAAAGACCCTTTCCTGAACGACACAAGCAGGACAGGAAGTTGCAGGGCCTGGGGTTATTTAGCTCCTCACTCAGTTTCCGATGACTTCACTCGAGGAATAAAATATTCTATCCATTATAAGACTGAAATCTGAAAACCCGATTTGGTATAAAGGTATCTCCCCTGACCCCTGTTCAGGCCTCCATCGGACAGAAAAGCTCACCAGGAGAGAAAGAACTGGTGAGCGTCTCCCTTGTTTTCGCTACCCGAGCGTTCCTCCTCCTCTAGCTGGTTTCTGCTCCATGGGAACCCGTGGGGGTGGGATGCCGGGAAAGCAGAGAAGGTAGGATGGCAGGGAAGCCCTTGCACCAACACAATCGCTCCAGGTCTAGATCAGGGCTCTAGGGGCTTAGTAAAAGTATGAAACCCACTTTGTCCTGAGATCTGTGAATTCATTGGAGAGCCCTGTGTGTCCCCTCCCCATCTGCACCTCTCTAAGGAACTTTCAAGTCTACTTTCCTTGAGCATGTTAAATGTCCTAGGGGTTCAATGAGACTTCTAGTGGCTTTTTTGGACTCACAGGTTTATCTAGCAGAAATCTTTATACATCTTTTACTTCAGCAGTGTCTGGGGGAGCAGTTACTTCACAGAGTTCTGCCCTCTCTCTCTGCCAGCCCTTTATAAATCTCTGTAATAACTTGGTCACCAGTCATCTGTAATTTTCTTTTGGAGGAGGGTGGCACTGGAGAAAATCCAGGGGCCACTTTGGTGATTTCTTTAAAGCCCTCTTCTCCTAAACAGGAAATAAGGAGCAGATATTCTCGTTCCTCTCCTTTGGGTCAGGAAGGAATTGCACCACCAATTTCTCCTAAGAAAATGTCTTCAGAATTACTCTCACATCGATTATGTTATACCATCCATGTGCAAGAGAAATTTCAGAATTGTCCAACATATTTTTATCACTATTCAAAAAAACAATTATTCCTAATCTTGAACTAGCACCACCTTTAAAATTTGAATCATCTGAAACTTTTAATGAAACACTCTTACATAAACAACAAATTTTGAAGTTTTACTCTCTGCCCACCCTTGTTTATATAAAGTGTGTTTCTGTATGAAGACACACTAGTTTCTGAGAACTTCTGAAAGTAACTCTTTGAAATATTATATCTTCCAATATCTTATTATAATATTGCATACAGTTTATAGTTATGTAAAACTAAAATAATTGGAATGCAATATGTTTACAGATGACCTTTGAAACGTCAACTTGAAATGCCATAAATTAGATTTTTCATTTTTCATCATCAAGAATTATTAAACATTCTTATCATCCTGGTGTGAGGAGAGATGCTTGTTATTATTATTATTTAACAAAATAAAGGATTGGAATATTGTCAGTTCTTTAAATACATATTAAGGACTTCAGGGTTAGGAAGTATGTTCTCCGGAATTCTGGAGCTGCATTATTCACTCTGGTAATGACTAACCTCACACAGCTGTATACATTCAATTAACTTACATAAAATTAAAGAGTCCAGGTCTTAGATGCACTAACCACCTTTCAAGTGCCCAATAGTCATAACTGGCTAAAGACTACTATACTGGACAGTGCAAATATTTTTTTAAAAACGTGTCATTGCGGACATTTGAATTGGACAGCACTGTGCTAAAGAGAGGCATCATGATTAATCCCATATGCATGGAGTCAGATACTCTGCCAGGGGAAGTGCGGAAATGCTCACGAGTCACTTAGGATGGGCTCTTTAAGGTGGTATGAGGGTTTGCACCATCTAAACAATTAGATGCCTTCCCTGGAACTGCTCAGCCTGTTTTGGTGGTGTGATTTAGGAAGGTTCAAGTAGGGCAGTGTATTCCAGAATGGTTCTGTGGAATTACGAGGTTAGCGTTGCTGGGAAATTATTTTGATGTAACTAGATCTAGACCTAACAGCCTCAGAGCAGCTTCAGAGACTCTTTAAAGAGGCAAAATGAGGACTTGATGTGGTGCAAATTTAACTCACTGCCAAATGTTAACATTTATTTTTGAAAGAAACCCACTTGATTTACAGGTAAATCAAATATAATGTTTCCATATTCCTTTCCTGTCCTTAAAATAGTTATGATTTAGATCCAAAGTCATTTATGAGGATAATGAGATCTGCTCAGGGTGTGTAAGATGCCACTGGAACTTTACTAGGGACAATTGCAATGTGGTTTCTCTTTTAAAAAATTATTTATTTTAGCCCTGGCTGATGTGGCTCAGTGGATTGAGGGCTGGCCTGTGAACCAAAGGCTTGCAGGTTCCGTTCCCAGTCAGGGCACATGCCAGGGTTGGGGGCCAGGTCCCCAGTAGGGGGTGTGTGAGAGGCAACCACACATTGATGTTTCTCTCCCTCTCTCCCTCCATTCCACTCTTTCTAAAAATAAATAAATAAAAATCTTTAAAAAATATTTATTTAAAAATTGACTTCTTTTGTTTCAAAGGAGCAGGAAAAGATGAGATTAAAAAAACTGGAGATGATGAAAAAATATATCCTGTTTGTTTTCTGTGCAAAACAAAAGGTTAGAGCTATTATTTTTTTCTTCAAAATAAAGCAAATAACTCTTTGCTCATCTATATTAGGGCAGAGCTATTTTGAACAGTTTGATGTCATTTGTACATCCCTCAAAGAAACAAAGGGGAAAGTCAGAGGAAAAGGAAAAGGCAGCTTTGATAAGTCACACCAGCCTGCTGGTCCCCGAGAGTGAAGCATCCTGTTTTTATTATGTGGCTGAAAACATTGGAAAAATTTTCTGTGATCAATGGTATCCATTCTCTTGTTATTTCACAGTTACCTGCCATAATTCCCTAAATAATCAAACTGAATGAGGGTGTTTTTAGTGACAACTGTGAAACAATAGGTCAATCTGAGTAAAGGTCACTGGAAAACTACAGCTGGAGGTGGAGAAAGAATGGTGACAAATGGAGAAATCTCATGGTATGAATAACATTCAGTGTCTTGAATGTCTGTCACCACTAGATTTTATAACAGTCTTATCAATGCCATCAATGCCTGCAATTATTGCCAAAGTCAGTGGGCTATACTATACATAACAAGTAATAGAAAAAGTCATGCTCATAAAAATGAAGAATCCTTTCCAAATAAAAAATGGCTTTTAAACAGACTTTTTGTGGTTCCTAGGATTGCCGTATCCATTAATCATTCAATCACTTAAGAGGACTTCTGGCAAAATGACCTCAGAGATTGCTACCATTTGGAATTCACATCCATTCAGTCATCTTATCTCTGGGTTTCCAGGTGCAATCCTATAGCATTTATCAACATAGCATCTATAGGATGTCACTTCAGCACAAGTACACGTGCAAGATTAGAAAAGGGACACCTCTTCACCTGTCTGTGCATCAGACTGGCTCCACAGAGCATCCTCTGGGCTGGTGCATCTCAGTGCTTTAGCGTGTTTAGGCACAGTTCTAAGCTCTTTTCCTCATGAATATGCTCCTTAATGAATGTAAGTTAATTAATCACGGACCTATCCAGTAACTATCTTACATTCTTAACATCTTTGTCAGGACTTGGAAGAAATATTTAACAATCCAGTCAGTCACCTGGATGTTTGTTTTACTTGTGGCCAAAAATATAGATATTTAAACATATCAATATAAAATTATGTTTTCAATGATTTGATATGACTTGTGTAGATACAACCTTAGACTGGAAATAAGACCAGTTGAAATAATGCCATACATCTATTAACACATTTAAGTATTTATCAAAGAGGACTGGGATTTGAACCTCTATCATTAGGAACATTTTTATAATTTATATGGAATTAGTTTACTAAATATTTTAGACTGTCTATATATTGTTTCCATCCATTATACTCTTAAACCTCCCAATAAATTGAAAATATTCAAGTATTTAGAATCCCAAAGGATTGTCACTGGCAATGAACAGAAGTTCCCTCTCCCTCCCCCTCCTTTTCCTGTTTTCGAGTCTCCGGGCCAGATAAACGGCTGTGAGACAACACAGAAGCAGTGTCAAGAAAACCATTTTGCTCCAGAGACCTTGCAGCTGAACTCTCCCCAAATGCTTTTAGAAAGAAAAAAATATATATGTGTGTACACATAAATTAAACGCCAGGTTTGTGGAGCCCTTGCTCACCCCATAATGTTGCTGTAGGTATGAATGTACACCAAATGAGGTAACAGATTATGAAAAGTCAATGCTTAAAGTCTTTTGAGTTTTATAACAAGAGATCTGTAAAGTTTAAAAGCATATCAGGTTTCTCAGAGATTAACTCTGGACTGCATTTCAAAGTATGTCAAGTGCTGTCTGCTTTATACCAAACGGAAGGGAATGTACTACCAGACTAAGCAGACAGAACTAATAAGAGCTGTAATAAATCAAATTAAGAAATATTTATTGAACATCTCTGTATCTGTAGCATTGAGCTTAGGTGTGTGATGTATATAAAATATAAATAAAAAGATCTGTGGCCTCAAAGGGCTTAAATCCATTTGGAGGGAAATATAATTGCATAGAAAATAAATAATATTGCAAACTTTAAACAGCAACTCAAAGTGAATGTCTCAAGAATATTATAATGATAAAAAATGAACCAAACCAAGAACATTAAAAATGTTATTTAAATTTTTAGGCTATAAAGTCAACTTCATACAAGTGTTGCTGTGAGGCATAAAGTTGGATTTTAAGAAGAAGATATTCCTACTTGTTCAGCGATACCTTGCTTGGAGTGAACCCTATGTTTCCTCCCAGTGTGCTGCTGTGTTTGCAGTGGGGACGGATGGTCAACTGCAGCCAACAGCGCTCATGCAATGGCGTTAAAAGGAAAATTTAAAATAAAGGCATGTAACAGTCGAGCCACTGAATTGCAGTGTAGAAAAAATGGATGCTCGCTCTCAAATATATCATAAGATAATATAACTAATATTTCTATTTAAAGTGATAGGCTCATCTGAATTATCTAACAAATCTCTTCATCCCTCAAAAATCTCTGAAAGTCTGAGCTTTAAAGCAGTGTCTTCTTTATTATTTTGTAACTGTGCTCATTAATAAAACAAACAATTATTTTAACTAAGGTAAATTAAGCATGTTCCCGCTCTATTTGACCTCAACGTACCCAAACAACTTCTGCTCTACATGACCTAACTCCTACTGACATTCGATTGTTGTTCCATCGTGAGGTGTGACAAAGAGTTTAAAAACATAATAAGAGATAGCCATGAAACCCAGTATAAAATAAATAAACAAATGAAATACTTTTACATGAAGACTTTGCAAACCTAGAGTAAGTTAAAACAGAAAAGGAGAAAGGCCGGACAATGGCCAAATCCCTTATCTTGAGGAAGGAGGTACTGCTCATTATTTGTTACAGATTTTGTTAGTTTAATATAGTTCTAAGAATGTCATTAAGACTTTAAACTAATTCTAAGTACTGAAAGTCCCTGCTGAAAACAAAACTGAAAGATATCCTTTAACAAATTGAAAAAACAATGGAAAAGCAAGGAAACCAATATTAAAGCATATAACAAGATGAAAAAAATCAAACCAAACACAGCATATCAATAAGGGATTGGCAGAAGACAGATAAAAGTGAGTAACTTAGTAAAAGTGCTGTTTGGAATGTGTGGGAAGGTTTAGGAACATCACCAGAGTAGACTCAGTAACCCAACCTAGCAACGCCAGGGACTTTTACCACCCAGAAGCCTGCGGGGCTTATGCTAAGTTAAGTAAGTCAGACAAAGAAAGACAAACACTATATGATGTCACTTATATGTAAAAGCTAAAACAAAACAAACAAAATAAAAAACCAAGCTCATAGACACAAAGAAAAAATTGGTGGTGGCCAGAGGTTGCAGGTGCAGGGAGGATAAATGGGTGAAGGGGGCTGAAAGATACAAACTTCTAGTTGTGAAATAAGTCAGTCCTGGGGATCTAATGCACAGCATGTTGGCTACAGTTAATAGTACCGTGTGGCATATTTGAAAGTTGCTGACTGAGTGGATGTTAAAAGTTCTCACCATAGGAAAAAAACAAAACATTTTTTGTAATTATGTAAATTGACAAAGATTAACTAGACTTATTGTGGTGATCATTTTGCAATGTATACAAGTATTGAATCATTATGTTGCACATCTGACACTAATAAAATATTAAGTGTCAAATATACTTCAATAAAAAAATAATACCCTCCTGTTCCCAATCATGTCCATATCCTAATCCCTAAAACCTGTGAAGATGTGATGTTACGTGGTGAAGAAGAAGTTAGCTTGCAAAAGGAATTGAAGCTGATAATCTGTTGATCTTGAGAAGACATTCTGGACTATACACAGCATCCGGCAGAAGTGAGGCCTGCTTGAGCGTGGTTGGTAGGATAATAATATGGGTGTGATAATTTATAGTTTTAATTTGAACATCTCACCTAAAATGCCATATGGTGTGCTTGAGTGTGATATTGTTATGTTACAGAATTGCACGCTTATGATTTTGTAATAAAAAAGGGGCATCATTTGTGTTGGACCCTGTAGATGAGTTCAATGTAATCACAAGGGTCCTTAAATAGAGGAGGTGGGGGCAGAAGAGCCAATCATAGTGAGATCTGGAGATACTACACTGCTAGTTAGAAGAAGCAAAGATCAGGAGCTAAGGAAGATAGGCACACTCGAAAAGTTGGGAAGGTCGAAGAAACACTCTCTCAGAGGGGCTCCAGAAGAATTCAGTACTTTTGACACCTTGACTTTTGCCATTTAAATCTTTAGACCTCTGTAAATGCAAGATAATAGATTTGTATTGCTTTAAACAACTAAGTTTATATTAATTTGTTACTGTAGTAATAAGAAACTAATACAGCTGTGTTCCATAAGTCTTGGTATTTCATGCTTTCATTTTTTTTCACCTAAAGTTTTATGTAATTTCTGTTATTTCTTAGTTCCATTGGTTGTTTTTTTTTAAATTTTTATTGTTATTTAATTACAGTTGTGTGCCTTTTCTCCCCATCCCTCCACCCCACCCCAGCTGAACCCACCTCCCTCCCCCACCTCCACCCTCCCCCTTGGTTTTGTCCATGTGTCCTTTATAGTATAGTTCCTGTAATTCCCTCTTCCCACTGTCCCCCCCCCCTCCCACCCGGCTATTGTTAGATTGTTCTTAACTTCAGTGTCTCTGGTTATATTTTGTTTGCTTTTTTCATCTATTGATTATGCCCATCAGCAAACAAGTGGATCCATTGGTTGTTTAAGGAAATGTTTTTTTTAATTTCTACATAAATGTGCTATTCTCAAATTTCCTTCAGTTATTGATTTTTAATTTCATTCTAGTGTGGTCAGAGATGTACTTCATGTGATTTCAATCCTTTTAAACTTATTGAGCTTTGTTTTATGGCCCAACATATGGTGTATCTTAGAGAATGTTCCACGTACACTTGTCATATTTTACAATATGTTACAGTTATCCATTAACTAATTATTTTAGTTATAGTTAATTTTACTACTTTTCTTTTTATCCTTATACTAGCTTTATTAAAAGTTGACTTACTGCCTTTACTACATATTTTCCTTCAACCCTGTCATTTTAACTTCCATGTTTTCTTGTTATTAGTTTGTACATTTTCTTTTAAGCTTAGAGAAGCCCCTTTAACATTTTTATAAGACCTCTTTAGTCAAGATAAATGACTTTAGCTTTTGTTTATCTGGAATACTTTTTCTCTCTCCTTCAATTCTGACTGATAATCTTGCCAGTTAAAGAATTATTGATTGATGGTTCTTTTCCCCTATCAGCACTTTGAGTATGTCACGCCACTCTCTGGGCCTACAAAGTTTCTGCTGAAGAATGAGCTGAGGTTCTTATGGGGGTTCCCTCGTATATAACAAGTTGGTTTTCTCATTCTGCTTTTACATTTCTCTCATTACTTTAAAATTTTGACATTTTAGTTATAATGTGTCTTGTTGTGGGTCTCTTTGGGTTCCTCTTTTTGGCACTCTGTGCTTCCTGGACCTGGATACCTGTCTCCTCCTCCAGGTTAGAAAAGTTCTAGTTATGATTTCTTTAAATAATTTTTATGACTACTTCTTTTCTCTACTTTGCAACCCCTATAGAGTGAATGCTATTTTGCTTGATATTGTCCTATAGGTCCCCTATGATTTTCACTATTTAAAATTGTGTTTTCTTTTCTGCTCTGTTTGGGTGATTTCCACTGTCCTGTACTAAAAAATAATGATCCTTTTGTTGTAGGAGGCTTGGTTCTTCTTGCCAATGGAGTAAATAATTACAGATTGGCGATTCTATCAGTGTGTAGGCAAAGTTTATTAGTGATACATTCTCATGGGAGAGAACAGGCTAGTTGAGGTAGATGAGAAAAGCATAGGCACTTGGTCCCTTTATCCTGATGACTTACATAATTTGTGGGGCACAGTGAGGGAATTACATATTGTTTTGGTGGGAGAAAGTGGTGCATACTCTTCCAAGGGAGGGCATGACCTCCTAAGCATAAATATGGGTGGAGGTCTGTTAACTCAGATTTTGTTGTTGCTCCAGACCACTTCCTGTTATCCTGAAACAGAGGCAGTTAATCAGTTATTTATGAGCTTTTTCTGCAAGTACTATGGACCCCTTCCTACTCCTCCTCTTTCTCTTATACTTCTACCTAACATTTTCTTGTACTTCATTTTTAGTCTGCTATTGAAACCCTCTAGTGTGTTCTTCAGTTTAGTTATTGTATTCTTTAGCTTTGTGACTTTTACTTGATACTTTCTTATATTTTCTATCTCTTGAATTTCTCACTGTGTTCATCCATTCTTCTCATGAGTTTGGTGATCATTTTTATGACCATTACTTTGAACTCTTTATCATGTACATTACCTATCTCCACATCATTAAGGTTTTCTCTTAGGGATTTATCTTGTTCTTTCCTCTGAAATGTATTTCTCTCTTTCCTCATTTTCCTTGACTCTTTGTGTTTGCTTCTCTCTATTAGGCAAAAGAGCTATCTCTCTGTCTTGAATGAGTGGCCTCTTACAGGAGATAAAACTTATTATTTATCCTTGTCTAAACTCTTGGTTGTCTCTCCAACCTTTGTGATTTTCTAAGCAGGGTGCTTTATTGTTGATAGATCCCAGCTGTTGAGGGTGGGTCAAGACCTGTGAGTATTCCAGAACAAAGGATCCCAGTCAGGGCATCTAGCTTCAGGCTGACTGGAGGCTAGACCCTCAGGTGCAGCTTTTAGGGTGTGTGAGTATACACTCCTTGGGACCATGATCCTAAACCCAGCTGGCCCCCAGAACAGGTGATTGGAAGGTGTCCCCTTGGTGACAGTTGCAAAAGCAGGGGCTCTAGATGAATGTATGAGCTCCTGGGAGGTACTGCCAAGTATAGCACGGCTTAGGGGGAGTACAAAGATGGCATCTCCGGCCTGCGTTTACTGAGAGCACTTTTGTAGCTTCTAGTTGTGTGGTAAACCAAAAGCCTGTCCTTCAGGGTGAAGCCCTAGAACAAGTAAATAGGCCCTTTTTTCACCCCCACAGTAGGACTGAGGGTGTATTTAAGTCTGTGTTGTGCCCTGGGGGTGGTAGCCTGCCAACAACCAACTTTCTGGTTGTTTCAGACCCATGGAACTCAGAGGTACGATCTCTCTTGGCCACCGAAGTCAGTTGCTGCTGGCTTTGGCCAGAGCAGCAGGAGCAGTGTGGGGGTGAGCCACTTGCCTGCCTTGCTTGGTCAGGGTCATGGGAGCAGCCCAGGGGCAGGGTGCTCCCACAGGTGCTAGCAGGTTAGAGAGAATGCAGAATGTTGCCTGCCAGCACCAGCACTAGCAAGGTAGGTGGAAAGTGCAAAAATAGTTCCTGCCTGTGTCTTTGTCTCTGGACAGAGTTCTAACAGGCTTTTGACTCTCTGGCAGGCACTTTATGATTAGCACATGAATGTTCTTCAAATACGCTCCAGGCAACTTTCAAACTTCTGCGAAAGCACTGGGTCCCTGGGACAGTGAGTCCATGTGTGAGCCCTTTAAGAAAGGGAATCTCTGTTCCCTAAAGCTCTATGGTTCTCCTCAAAGTAAGCCCCAATGGTATTAATAGCCAAATGCTTTGGAGGCTCATCTCTCCCGTGCAGTCTGAAAGGGTAAGTTTCCTGATGTGGGACACAGATCTCTCATTCCGCAGGGATAAGCCCCACAATTGTGAGATCCCTCTCGCTTGTATTCATCTGGATGTGGCCCTTTATTCTTTGTTGCAGAGGGGCTGTTCAGCTTGTTTTCAGCTCTTTTGCAGAATGAATTGTTTCATATGTAGCTATAGATATGTTATGTCCACGGAGAGATGTGAGTTCAAAATCTTCCCATGCTGCTTTATTTTTTTATTATACTCTTTTTCTCTTTCTTTTTTAAAAATTGAATTTAATTTAAATTTTTAAAGGATTTTATTTACTTATTTTTAGAAAGGGGAAGGGAGGGAGAAAGAGAGAGAAACATCCATGTGTGGTTGCCTCTCATGTGCCCCTCACAGGGGACCTAGCCCGCAACCCAGGCATGTGCCCTGACTGGGAATTGAACTGGCGACCATTTGGTTTACAAGCCTCACTCAATCCACTGAGCCACACCAGCCAGGGCGTTGTTTTTTGATTCCAGTTTGCATTCAACATTTCTTTTTGCATTGGTTTCAGGTACAGCACAGCACATAGACATTCGTGCAGGTTACAGAGTGTTCCCTTGATAATTCAAGTGCCCACCTGGCACCATAGATAGTTATTACAGTGTTGTTAACTATATTCCCCATGCTTTACCTTACATCCCCATGCTTATTTTGCATAACTACCAATTAGTACTTTTGAATTGACTTGATTTACTATGTGGTCATATAGAAAATGTTTTATCTCTAGAAACAATTTTTGTCTTAAGGCCTATTTTTTCTGAGTATAATTACTTCAATTTTATTTTGAGTATACTTTGCATGGCATATCTTTTTTCATCCTTTTACTTTAAAGCAACCTAACTGTCTGTTTCAATATAAAATGTGTCTCGTACACACAGAACAGATAATTTGATCATATCTTTTTTTATATTCCATTTTTCCAACGTATAACTTTTGATTTTAGTTTTGGTCTACTTACATTTAATTTAGTAGTTACTGATAAGGTAGAATTTATAGCTGCCATTTCCCATTAGATTTTTTATATATTTATGTCTTTTGTTTCTCTATTCCTTCATTACTACCTTTCTTTGTGTTACGTAGACTTATTTTAGTTTGTCATTTTAAGTCTCTTATTGTTTTATTTACTATATTTTAAAGTTATTTTCTAATGGGTGCCCTGGGGGTTATAATGAACATCTTAATTTAAAACAATGTAGTTAAGAATAATGCTTAATTTCAACAGTATATAAAAACTTTGCAAAATAATACCATTCTCTTCCCATTCTTTTATATTATTATCACTGAAATTATGTCTTTATACAAGTCCTTCAACACAGTTTTATAATTATTACTTTATGCAATTGTGTTTTAAATCAATGTGGGAAATAAAAGATATGAATGAAATGCATTTATATTTTAAAATCACCTATTTTAATGTTTTAATACATAATGCAATTACCTTTACCAGTGCTCTTCATTTCTTTGTGTGGATTCAAGTTGCTCTGGAGTGTCTTTCATTTGAGCCTGATGTGTTCAGATGAGGTGTTCTGATGTGTTGAGCTTGGGTGTTCAGATAAATGCTTCTCATCATTTTGGAACTTTTGGTTTTGTTCTGTATCTTTCTTTTTTTCTGAGAATCGAATTATACAGATACTGATATGGTTGAATGGTTGATAGTGTCCAACTGGTCTCTCAAGTTCTAATCATTTCATAGTAGTAGTAGTTGTAGTAGTATTTTGTTTCTTAAAGTGCAAAATATCAATTTGCCTATCTTTAGTTTTGTTGATTATGTACTTTTCCAGTTCAAATCTGCTGTTGAGTCCTTGCAGCAATTTTTCATTTCAGAATTTCTATTCGGTTCCTTCCTATAATTTATTCTATTGATAGGCTGTCTTTGGTGAGATCTTGTTTTCATACTTTTTCATATATTGTTAGAACTTGCTTAGAAGAGGTGACTTAAAGCCTTTATCTAGTTTGTATGCCTGTGTGTCTTTGGAAGTGTGGCTATTGACAGCTCCCTGTTCTTGAAAGGGTCCATAGTTTTCTACTTCTTTGTGTGTCTTGTAATTTTTCTCAAATACGGACATTTTAATTAAAATATAACATGGTAACAATGGAACTCAGACCCCACCTAATTTTTTAAACAATCAATTCAATTAAAAAAATAGAATAAAAAATGTAAACAAAGAACTATCAGTCATAACCACCAATAAGAAAGCAGAAGTGACATCATTACTGTTTCACACAGAATCAATCAATATGATTCAAGACAAAATTTATAAAAAGATCAAAGGGTTAATTTTATATTTGTGAAGTGTGTTCTGTCATTAGTATACTCATTATATTTTGTGTAATAAATAATTTACCACTACTTCATTTTTAAAAGCCCTACTCGACTGAGCAAAAACAATAGTAATGTAGAAAGGGATAGTGAAGGTTAAACACAATTTAAACTGTTGACTTATCACAAACATCTTAAGACTTACAGTCTAAAAACAGATTATATGTGTCCTTCTCAAGTAGCCATTAAAATTTTGAAACATTGATTAAATGCTGCTACAATTTCAATAATTTTTTCACAGCAGGCATTTTATCTGTGATCTCTGACCACAATACAATACACTTAGAAAACAACAAAGAAGATAACTCTTAAAATGTTAATTATTTGTAAGTTGAAATTACTATTACTATTATGTAATTATTGTAGAAAATAGAAAATAAATGTTATTTTTAATGATTTAGGAAAAACCAAAGTAGAGATCACTACATACTATCATTTAATGAGTGTATTTTAATATGTAGTGAAGTGTAACACACAGAATTGTTATAATGTTCCTCATTTGGTGGTAAACTCTTTACATGGATTTTATTTTTCTCATTTTATACACGTGGGGTCTGTATCAGAAAATGAATCTCTGCAGTTGACTTTGGACAGAAAAGTAAACCCATTACCTTAAATCCATTCATCATTTATGAAGAAATCATGAAAATAAATAAACTCAACCACATAAAGATGATATGTACCTCATTTGAAGGTTTAGAGAAACAGAAAGAAAGTTCAAGGCAAGCAGAAGAAAGGGAATCATAAGGATTTCAAAAGTATATTTTTGGTCAAAATAGCATTTTACGTTTATATTTGAAGCCCTCCCCCATTAGAAATAGACAAATATAAAGAATAAAAAACTCAAATGAAAACACAAAAACAACAAAAACAAAAATCAAACTCTCTCCAACCAGAAAAAATATAGTAGTTAGTAGAAACCAAAAATAAAGAAGAATCTCTTGAAAGACATAACTGAATGCCAAAATAAGTTTTAAAAAGTTCTTTTTCTTTATAACTTTAAGAACTATGTTATCATGATGCATTGGTCAGGACTTTCTTGAAATCCTGGCCCTGACTTTAAACCAAAAGCAACTATTTCTACATTTTCCCCAAGTGCATTGTTTGCAATATTTATGTATACGCATGGCTCCTGCTGCTCTGTTTTCTTCATTAAATGACCCAAGCTCCTCCCATGCCAGGGCTTTTGTAGATGCTATTCTTCTGCACTAACCTCTTTTGCCCTCAATCTGAACATACTAGTTCCTCAGGCTCATTTCTCCCGATTGGATTAGGTCCTCACATTGTAGTTCTCACAGTACTCTTGCTTCACCCTTAGGGGCACCCTTAGGGCACTTGCATCACCATTTTCGCCATGGAAACTATCTGTTTATGGCCTCTTTCCCCCTGTAAGCTCCTTGAGGGCCAGGGCTGTGTCTCATTGGCTTCAGTTTTGTATCCCTAACAACCAGCTCTAACATGATTCCTGCCTCATGATGCTGGCTTGTTAGGTACTTACTGAAGAAATGAAAGAACATAATAATTCACAACTGCTTTTTTGAAAAGACACTCTATTGTTTCTTTTACCACACTCTGACCCTTAGAAGATTCCTTCTAAGATGCTCCAACTTTTTAATTTTAGAAGACTCCTCCAATTATTCTTTATAAGTTAGTGCTTTCCTCACTCCCAGATTTGCATCCTTCACCTTGCTTTATTTTACTTCCTAATCAACAACTGACATACTATATATTTATTTTTATATCTGTTGCTGCCTACTAGAATGTAAGCACAATAATAACAGGAACTTTGTCTGTTTTATTCATTGAATGCCTTAACAGGTTGTAGATTCTCAATAAATGTTTTTAAATGAATCATGAGAACTCAAAATAGATTTCTGATGTAGCAGGTTCTAAAATTATTATTATGTAACAAAAGCAAAAATTGTAAACGTTTGAGTAGTCATAGTGTTCTTTCTCTGAAGAAAATCTCTTGAAGGTTATATGAGCGCCCAATCCTTCATATTTGTAATATTCCGGTTAATGAGAAAAAATTAAAGTTTTTGAGGCCTGGTTGATATACATTAAAACACTCTTAACAAGAACTGGCGGAAAGACAAGAAAGAAGGCTGGCATAAAGTGGTATTAGATGAGAATCTTTAGCACGGGGAATTGATTGTGGCTAAGAGACTTTTAGAATTTCGGATAAACACCTTTTAAGGAGATAGTGATGGAGAGAGATAGTTACTCTGTGCATGAGTATTGCATATACTGGTACTTCATGCATCTTTTAGTATTTCCTTGAAATTCTGTGTAAAACTGAATAGACTTTGTTTTAACTTTTGTTTGCTAGACTGTATGTCCTTGAAAGCAAGCCCACTCAGCAACCACGAACCTCCAGTTGCATTTGGGCGGATGATGAGGCCTGACCTCTGAAATAGTGAACTCAAAGTAAAGTTCTCATTCACCTCCAGTTCAAATATTATAGCAGACTTGAGCCAAGGGTTTATTTTTATTAAACTTTCATATTTTTGGAAAAATACTCTAAAAAAAAAGAGTGGGTAGTATCGGCAAACTTCTTGAACCACTATAGTCCTCAAATTAAAAAAAAAAATAAACAAAAACAAAACAAACACACAGGCACAGTCTCTTCCCAACACACGCATGTAAAACACTCACACACAAAACGAAAAGATATTGTTGAATTTACAGTAAGGTCAAAATTGCTGTGCAAGGGAGCATGTGCCACTTGGGACTGTGTGTTCCGGAGAGTGAACAGATCCTGCAGATCTGTATATGTGTTCATTGACTAGAAAAAACTTTTAAAAACTTTCCTGCATTTGCTGCCTGAGAGCATTAACCCAACCTCTGTTTCTTAAGGAGTGAGAGTCACTTCTGGAGGTGTGGGGACGATTGATGACAGCCAAGCTCAGATTAAAGTTGAAGTTTCTGCTTCCCCGAATGAAACAATCCCTGGAGACTTGGAAATTGCTCTGGGATTTTCAAATATACAGGCTTTGGATCCACTGATACAAGCTAATTGCTAACAGAAACTTGAGAAATCAGCAGAAAGGACCATTCCAGTGACTGGGGACAAGAGTTTTAATGGCAAAGGATAGAAAGTTTCAGAGGCTGGGACAGTCTACTCATTAATTTTCTCTTCAGAGTCTGGCCTAAGGCTTTCTCAGTGGATTAAGCCATCCTTATGCCCAGTTCTGTGCTGGACTCTCCTATGCTTTAGAAGAAATATAAGAACTAATGACTTGTTGAGTTTGAAATGATTCTTCCATAAGGAATGAAAACATTATTTCTGTTGTTTGCAGGATCTAAACAGTAGATTGCAGGATCTAGCCATATAGTAGATGAGCGCCCGAGTGATTCGCTATGGGCCAGTGCAGTAAAGCTTGGAGATTTCCCACAACGTTGGATGAGACTCGTAAAAGAGTAACCTTTGAGCCATGTTTGCTAAACATTCTTGAATTTTATAACAAAACCCAAGGGATAATTTGAATATTTATCATTGGTTGAATATACCAAGGCTCAGGACAAAAAACCAAAACCAAACAAATATAAAAAATGTGTCACTTTAGCTGCTCTCTGGAAGTAGGATTGAGAAATTACATTCAGAAGTGAGAGGCTGGAGCAGCCTTGAAAGTCAAAAGTTATGCAGCAAGCCTCTGATCCTTAAAGCTTGACCCCCTCAGTGAGTAGGGTGCTCATAGATGGAGAGGAGGTCACAACACACTGGTGTGTTCTTCAGACAGACACAAAATGAGGATTGTTGCCCCTCATTTGAACATAGTATGCAAGAGTAAATCACAATTTATATATATGTGTGTATGTATATACATGTATGTGTGTGTACATATATGTATGTGTATACACACACACAAACAAAGCACGTATACACACAGGCTCTTCCCAAAACACACAAATACATCACACACACACACACAAAAAAAAGATATTGGATTTGCACTGAGGTCAAAATATATATATTCTGTATTTGGAATTTAAATGCAACCAAATTACTGATGGATTGATTGTAGACAAAGAGAAAGATGCTGTGATTTTAATGTTGGTGGGGATGGATATGAGTGGTAGGGCCATGTTGCCAAGTGGAGATAAAAGGACAAAGAAAAGTTTTGACAAGGAAGGTTGTCAGTACAATTTCAAACTCACCGGATGTTAGCCATCATTGAACCTAACTTGTTCCCTTTACTGATTAGAAAATAACGGAAGCCTCCCAAACTCAACTAATCCATAGAATTAGAAAAGCCAGTCTTACATCCCCAGGAATTACTTCTCAGAAATGAAATAACTAAGATCTTGACTGGATGGCCCAAATGGTAAGTTAAGATTTGAAGAATGACTGTGAGACTAAGGAGAAGAACGATAGAACACAGGATGCACTTGCCCAGTCATCAGTGAGTGTGAGGGGCTAACCAAGAACTTCACAGGGATTGGAGAATGGATGGAGATTTGATGGTGGCATATGTGACTATATTTTTGAGCACCAATGAAATGGTTTTATAATACAAAATAGGTTTGCTATAGAAATGGCAGTGGATAGTCCATAGAGCCATTCACATAGAATAATTTCAGTCAGTAACTTCTTAGTCATTTTAATTTGTCTTGGGCTGGCACTATGAAGTCAAATAGTGGAAAGAAGCCAGTGATACTAGCAATCAAAATTTGCCTGTGCTTACTGCCATGCCCAGTGCTAAGAGTCACGACCTTCAGCCCTTACAAAGATAAACAGTGAGGAGTGGGAATGGGAACATAGTGCAGAAAGAGTAAAGAATGAAGGCAAAGAGTGATGCCAACATTGCCTCAATAATGTATCTTTTAGTACTACCTGGATAGATCTGCTTCTCCACTTACTCTTTTTAATATATGTCCTATCGCCCCCATACTTGATCTTCTTTCCAAAAAGAATTCCTTTGACTTAAAAACCATTTGCTCAAGGCACGCCTGAAGACCCTTAAGGCAATAGAATATGAATTTGTTCTTTTGTTCTTTTCATTATGTGTCATGTAACCAATATAATTGTAGTAAACAAATCACACAATATTCATAGATCTGATTGCTCTGGCAGCCAGTGGCTAAATCTTCATAATGTAATAAATATGTGGTTGTCGATACACAGAGGTTACATTTACTTGAAAAATATAGGAAATATAAGAAAAGGTCATGATGCACAAAATCAGAAATAGATACAAAACTTTTTGTTTCTTAGTTTCAGATTTTTGACACTACATTGAACTTCTTTTGTACAGTACAGCATTTTGCATAATCTCAATTAGTTGAAAAAGATGAGGCCAAAATGATTCTCCTTTTAATATCTGCTGAATAGAGTCCTATAGGAGTAGTGAAATAGCAGAAAATTTAAAATAAAATAAGGTATTCTATAGAGAAAAAATCTATATTAAAGAGATTTGATAGAAATTAGACCCAGCAATGGAAAATCGGTACTGCAGCCTGTGTCTTATGCTTTGACACTGTCACCTTGAACATTTCATTGAAACGTACAAAAAGTTGTTACACTAAAGTGTAGAAAATAAAGAATGGATTTATGTTGTGTAAAATAATATCTCAACAAAAATACAACTGTCAGTTGCCCTGGCTGGTGTGAGTCAGTTGGAGTGACATCCTGCAAACTGAAATGTTGTGGGTTTGATCCCTGGTCAGGGGCATGTGCAGGGGGCAGCCAACCAACGTTTCTCTGTCACATCGAGGTTTCCCTCTGCTCTCCCCTCTCTCTTCTCCCCTCCTCTTTTCTTCTTCTTCCTCTCCTCTCCTCTCCTCTCCTCTCTTCTAGCAGTAATCAAAAATGTCCTTAGGTGGGGATAATAAAAAATCAAAATAAAATAAAAACTAAAACTGTCAATATACTTCCACCCCTTTTTATGGTATTGTATGAGATTGTTCTTGCCCACATGAAATTTGAAGCACTGTGGGCTTATAAATGGAGACTCAGAAGAGACTTTAATGGTGATTAATGTGAATTCTAAATATATATACACATATATAATCTATTTAATAAAATGATTTAAGATGTACAAAAAAGAGTCTTGTACAAAGTTAAAACAAGCTTTTGTTTTAAATTTGAATTTGTTCCTTTTTTGGAAATGACGTCATCCAAGATGTGTTTTTAATCAATTATCATTATCGACAGTTCAGAGGTCAACATGTATGGAAAAACAATGGCATGATTAACTAGGTGTTGAGATTGTGTTGTGGCACTGGTCCAGAGAGAACTTATTAGTCTGGGCTAGCAATAAATATGAAACCGAGGGCAACATAAATCACAACAGTAGGATGAATCTGAATGTGATTCAGATACATGGCTAAAACTGAGACATTCCCAGTTAGTCCAAAAACAGTTACATGATGTCAGTGGAGAAAAATATAATAATTTTCATACACAAGTCTCTGCACAATTCTTTTCATTTTATCAAGAATTTCAATTAAGAAATGATCCTTCTACTTTAGTAAGAATTTTCATTAATTACATTAATCAGAAACATGGCCCTGACTGGTGTGGCTTGGTTGGTTGAGCATCGTCCAGCAAGCCCAAAGGCGCTGGTTCAATTCCCAGTCAGGGCACATGCGTCGGTTGTGGGTTTGGTCCCCAGTTGGTGAACATGTGAGATGCAACCAATAGATGTTTCTCTCACAAATCACTATTTCTCTTCCTCTCTTTCTCCCTCTCTTCCCCTTTCTCTAAAAATAAATAAATAAAAATTTTCTAAAAATAAATGGATTAGAAACATGTAGCCTGACATGGATACGTAGGATACTGGTAATGCTGGTTGGGACAAAATTATGTTTGAGGAAGTGGTATGCATTTGTTTCTCAAAGTGTTTTGCCTAGTCATACCATTATAAACTAGGAGAATGAACATTCCATAAGGCCATAGTTTTAGTACATAAACTCATTTTGTTTAGTTTTTCTGGCTCATCACAGAAGTTTTCATTCCTAGAAAAACACTGTGACCTATACTTCCCTTTTTGAGGCCTGTTTTGACTCATTTCTAATATATACACAGTTTCTTCAACCTGTGTTGGAGAGGGTTAAATTAACTAAGTAAATTGAAAGATTACATTGAAGGAAGTGAAAAAATCTATTTTTATGATTGGAGAAAATATGAAATTATATAGGGTTGGTGAAAGTTTTATGTAATTCAATTTTGTTAGAATATAGCAAACCAATTAGGTAAAATTAAATTTCAAGCCTGATTGATTTTTTAAATATTCATTTTAAGCACTGCATTTGGTGTTTATTATATTATACGGGAAATACCAAAGACCGTCTGCTGCCTCTAGGAGTTAAATGAAGCCTATACTGTCAATAGCCTAGCTGGAGCTTTTGATAAAGTATTATGACATTTCTATATTACACAGCACCATAAAATGTTAAACACACAGAGAACACAGGACTATAAGTTTCAAAAAGCACATACTAGAAGCTAGAGTGTTTTGGCATTAATAGCTGGCTAGTGCGGGAAGATAATGAGGAGTTTGATACCTTGGAAATCATAACTTTGAAATATATAACAATAGTTTCCCATCAAGATGGATCATATATCATGCAATATTGGAGGATAATTCAAGTTTGCAATGCAATCTGCTTTTCATTTCATGTGGAGAGCGATGTAAGCCATAATTTACCCAGGTAGTGCTCATGTGGGAAATAATGACAAATTTAAAACAACTCATGACAAAAAAATCCACACAGGAAAAACATGAAAGATTTGATGTCCTCCTGGCTCTCAACCCACCTCCATCCCTGCTCTCATTCTTTTTACCGTTCTTCTTAAGTGAAAAATCATTTCTCTTAATGTGCATCCATGATGAAGGGTATTTCTTTAAAAAGTATAGGGTCATATACAATTACAATGTGGTATTTCCCAAATTGCTGATTGAGATGAAATGGGATAGACTATCTACACAATAGTTTATTGTAGGTATCTCAGTCTCCAGAAAAATCAGAATATAAATAATCATCTCCTTAAATAACTTCCTATGTTAAGGTGTGTAGTGACTCTTTTTTTGTACTCCCTTTATATCTTTATCCAAACAAACAAACACAAACATAGACATGGAGTTAAGGTAGCACAGGACCAGCCCTTCTGGATTTTGGAAAGAGCTAAGTGACTGACACTCTGATTTAACTTTTCACTTAAATATTTAATAAAATATTGAGATACAGTGCTGGCTGGTGTGGCTCAGAGGACTGAGTGCCAGCCTGCAAAGTAAAGTGTCCCTGGTTTGATTCCCAATCAGGGCACATGCGTGTGTTGCAGGCTAGGTTCCCAGAAGGGGGCGCTTGAGAAGCAACCACACATTGATGTTTAGCTCCCTCTCTCTCTCCCCCACTTCCCCTCTCTAAAAATAAAATAAATAAAATCTTTAAAGATATATAGAGAGGCAGTAGGAAGACAGAAGAAATTGTTAGTGCAAAATAGAATACCCTTTGTTATGTGACAAAATAGTGGGAACACTGTGTCTTCTGGCATTTCCCATTGTCTATGTAGGCTCTGGCCAGCTGCTGCTTGGGCTCTCCCATCTCATGCCACTGGATGAAAATAGGCCTAATGAGAGGGATCTTGGCAATATGGACCTGAGATTTAGCTACATGTCTGCCCTTGTTTACTTTTTAAAAATAATATGAAGAGGTATCTCAGCTCTAAAAATATATAAAGAATGGAGCAGACACAAAAACATTGAGCTTTATATTTAATCTTAGCATTTTTTTTACACAGCCTGAGGATTATATCCCTATCTTCATCTTCTTGAAAATCAAAGAAAAATCAAGTTGAACCAGTAGTCAAGAGACAGGCTTGTCTTTTCATATCTGATGGCAAGTGAAATCATTTTAGTACTTTAACATTCCTGTGCTTCAGTTTTATGCCTTATTCATACTTCTAAATATAGTGGAAACAGTAGCAAAATAGACTATTGCCTTTCAATTATGAAAGCTAATTTGAGAAAAAATTAAATTGAAGTTGATATAAATTATCAAACATTTTGGTTTGGCTTTAAAACATTTGCATCTTCAAAGGCATTATTTCAGTTAGGTTGGGTTCTTGGATTACTTTCAGAGAGAGAGCAGAGAAGGCAATGAGTACATTTCAACATACATTTCTCAAGTAAAATATTATTTAAGCATATAGCATTATTTTCTCAATATTCATTTCAGATTTGTAAACTTAATTCTTCTTATTTTTACTTAGTCATTGTATTCCAAAGAGACACAAAACAGGTATCAAATGGTTGATATCTTGAATGTTATCATTTAATTTTATTATAGTCATTTTTTATTTTAAGGTCAAGTAACCTTAATATATTTTATAATCTTTTATGTCCTCTTTGTCAATTATATAATCATTTCAGATGTTCTCCTCGAAGTGCTTTACTCATAATCAAAATCATCCTTTTCATCTTATTAATTTTTTATAAATTTAGAATGTAAAAATAATGTGTATGCTATAAAATAATATGAAAATTAAATATTTTAGAAGAATTATTACATAGCTAGTGCTCATGAGGAAGGCTTAGGTTAAATAGACCTACACTTCAAAGTAGGGCTTAACTTATGTTACTTATTTGCTTATAAACACCCTGACTTATTTTACAAAGGAATTGTCAGAGATTACAAAAGTAAACATAAAAAAAAGATGAAACAAATAGTTGAGCAAGACACGGTAAAGGGAATATGAGCATTACACTCTAATAAACCCCTTGATATATAGAACTATAAATACATGTTACTAGACATAATGTAGTTGCTAAAGGTAGGTTACAAATTTGGCCTCAAAGTTTTCAGCAGCTAAAGCAAAAAGGAAAAGAGTATCTATCATTTGTGAGAATCACAGTGATCCTAAAACTTTAGGACTTTAAAAGGAAAGCAAAATAGAAAGCCATAATTCAGGAAAAAAAAATGCCTAAAACTAAACTATCTGATAAATTTCTCTCATGGTTTCTCACAAGCAAGTATCAGATAATGTAATATAAATATTCTTATAGTAAGCATTTAGGCAATTTTTATTGGACTGTTTCCTATAGTGCTTCTCAATATAGGCAACTGGTATTAAGTTACTAGTCAATTTAGTAAAAACCAATAAAAACAGTCCCAAACATTTTGGTGCAAGATTTTATTCAAAGGTAGAGTCAAATATATAAAAGAATCAATATTAGCATGCCCACAGGCGAGTGTCCACAAACAATTCCCCACAGCCCGTGTTTTGATTAGGGTTAAATAGCAGAGACAAACAGTTTTACATGCCTGAAAAAGCCTGTAGTGTAGCTATGTGGTGCTGTGAATTATGAGCTGAATCATATTTCTCAACACTCAATTAACGAAATGTAAGTTCTCCATCTACCTTCCTTATCTGAGATACAGGAAGACCTATTCTTAAGAAAAGGTACGGAAAAGAAAGAATACATCAGCCCAAAGAAAGAACTAAAATCCACTTTTCTTTATATGGACTATCGACCTGACAACATGCAGTTCTAATGTACTTGTGTGGAAATTATGACTAGGTCAGCCACAGACTTATTAGGGAAAGATAAACTCAGATTCCAACTACTGATGCTAACAAGAGGTGGACATCCATACTGATGTTCATCACAAGGTGTGTGTTTCAAATAAACCATTGTTTTTAGTATAACACTCATGTATTTGAGGTAAAACACCAATCACATTTAGTAACTGTGAAAGTGATTTGAAATACACATAATGGGCTATGAATATCGTTTTGACTTATTGGTTTTCCACAAAATTAACAATGAAATCTTACTACTCATTTGACAAACACATCAACTATTTGGGTCAAATTCATTTTGGGGGAATCCAAAGAATGTTCCATTGTTTTAAAAAATTGCATTTTTAGAGAACAAAGGAGGCTTGCTCTTCATCCTTATGTCCCCAAGAGAGAGATGGTAGAGAAGAGAATTCTGGAAAAATATTCCAGGTCTATATTCTAAAAGAAAAGTAACTTATTTGCCTACTCAGCTCCTTCCAGGGCCACACAGCAGCTTTGTTCTATTGCTTTCCCCCCCCCGTCTTCTGTAACCTCTCATCCTCACAGTACTGAAAGAGTTTAAACAAAAATGACTTTGTTTGGTTCTGCAGAATTAACACGACAACTCAG
This sequence comes from Desmodus rotundus, assembly GCF_022682495.2. Classification (NCBI taxonomy): domain Eukaryota; kingdom Metazoa; phylum Chordata; class Mammalia; order Chiroptera; family Phyllostomidae; genus Desmodus; species Desmodus rotundus. The sequence goes on along the minus strand of NC_071389.1, from coordinate 71,056,149 downwards.
GCTTATTTCTAATTGAATGCAGATGTTTTCTAAGCAAAGAAAAGCCTCAGCCTTGTGTGCACAATTCTTACACTGCCCTGATGGAGAGAAGTGAGTCCAAAATTAGCAACTTTGTTAAGCCAAATCTGGCCATGTGCCACAAAGAATTTTTTTTTCATTTTTCCAAGAGAACTCAGACAGAAGATCTTTAACAATCTGTACAGGGAGGGCCTCCATGTTTCTAAGAAACTTAAAAGAAAGAAAAGAGAGAAAGACAAACTGATCAGTGTGGCACTGCATTGCACATCTTCTCTTTGCTCTCTACCCCTAGAAATAAAACATTAAAACATTCACAGAAATGGTGATCTCTGCATGGCAGAGGAGCAAGCGTCGCAGGGAATGAGGTCAGTCCCAGGGTTCTGTTTTGACTGTCCTAAGACTGACTGCTGACATGGACAGGCTTGCGGACACTGGATGAAGAAAGGGACGCTCTGTGTTCTTTCCACTCCTCACTCCAACGATTTGCCACTAAAGATGTTACAGCTCATTGTTCCTTCCAGACCAAAGCCATGTGTTTATGTGTCTAGAACAGCAGGATTGCAGCCTGATTGTGTTGCCTTTCAAAAAATAATTAACTTTGATTATTGAGAATTTCATAATTAGGCAGCTTGTATACAGTATTTGTGTTCTAGAGGCCTGACCACAGGACTGATGAGAGAAAGAACGCACAACAGATGGAAATCTGTGCTCACATGCAGGGTCTGTCCTTTTCTCTTTCTGTCCCAGTGGTGAAGAATTATAAGACAACTAGGCAAACTTTTAAAGTGTGTGATTATATCTAATGTGAAAATAAACCGTCCCCAGAAGTTAGCCATTCATGATTGAGAACAAAGTGTTTGTGTGGGTAAAGAATGGTATAATAGTAATGCTAACGAATATGAAAAGGTCAGCCTCTGGCATATACAGTTGACCATTGAACAGCACAGGCTTGAGCTGTGTGGGTTCCTTTTCTTCAATGATATCTGGTCAGCTCCAGGGTCACTGGGTATCACATGTGTGTGTTCAACCAACTGTAGATTGGAAAGAGTATTTGTGGCACATGGTTGGGAATCCCCAGAGGTGAGGCGATGGGCCAACTTTATGTATTTTTCTACGCCACTTTACATGAAGGGCTTGAGCATCCACAAGCTGTGTTATCTGCAGGGTTCTGAGACAAATCTCCAGTAGATATGGAGGGACAATGGTGTTTAGCATTAGATTTTGGCAGCCATTCAAGGAAAGAGGATTCCTGCCTTTCACCAGCATCTTCAGCTCCTCACTCAATGCACTGAAATGAGAACAGTTCTAACCTGGAGCTTCCTTGCTGCCTTTCCATCACTGGGTTTTTACTGATTTCAATAATATGTTTGCATTTTGTAAAAGTGCACCTGTCAGCACAGCATCGCACTAGATTTTAACAACTGAGAACAAGTGGGCCTACTATGGATTTTGCCTCCATGGAATTATTTTTCAAGGATTTGGTTATACAATCCTTTGGATACTAGTTTAAGTAGAGACAGATTCCTTTGGCACATGGTTGAGAATAAGGCTTTTGAGCAAAGCTCAACATTTTAGGGAGAGAGAAAGGAAGAAAAGTTTATCTCCATTTCTTACAGTTTATGATAGGCCTTGCCAGGAAGGTTCTAGAACAGAGTCAAAGTAGGTTAGAACTTTAAGAAGCTAGACGTGACTTCTCAAGAACTAATTCTTCTTTTGCTCAAATAGAGGATATGAAAATAGTCAGATATGAAATAGAGTATATGAACTACGCAGTCATGACAGCATAGCCTACTGCTTTTTTTTGCCATATTGTAGAAAACTATTACTAATTTAGAAGCTAAAATAGGTTCAGCCTATCTCTATGCCTTTGAGAAGATCTGAGCTTTAATGATAAATAATTAGTATGTTATCTAGAAGTAAAAATAACAATAGGAATGTCTAGGTAAAAGAATTGTAGGAGGCATTAAAAAATGTCTTTGTAAATACCATCCACTTGAGTGTTTTTGTTTTTTTTTTTACTTTTTTAGTTGATGTTCAAATGCAGTTGTCTCCATTTTCCCACCACCGCTTTCCCCCACCCCACCCTTGCCCACCTCCCACCCTCAATCCCATCCCCTCTTGACTCTGTCTATGGGTCCCTCATTCATGTTCATTTATGTCCCTTCCCCTTCTTTCCCACATTATTTCCCTCTCCCCTTCCCTCTGGTTACTGTCAGTTTGTTGTCAATTTCAATGTCTCTGGCTATATTTTGCTTGCCAGTTTGTTTTGTTAATTAGGTTCTACTTGTAGGTGAGATCATATGGTATTTGTCTTTCATCGCCTAGCTTACTTCACTTAGCATAATGCTCTCCAGTTCCATCCATGCTGTCCCAAAGGGTAGGAGTTCCTTCTTTATTTCTGCTACATAGTATTCCATTGTGTAAATGTACCATAGTTCATTGATCCACTCATTTGCTGATGGGCACTTAGGTTGCTTCCAGCACTTGGCTATTGTAAATTGTGCTGCTATGAACATTGGGGTGCATAGGTTCTTTTGAATTAGTCTTTCAGGATTGTTAGGGTATAAACCCAGCAGTGGAATTGCTGGGTCAAAAAGCAATTCCATTTTTTTGTTTCAAGAGGAAATTCCATACTGTTTCCCACTTGAGTGTTAAAGTTTCAAAGATGTAAAGTTTCTATATGCTGGGTATCATAGCTGTCTAACTTATTATTTTACCAAGCAAAGCCAAAATTGGTTGAATATAGTTGTTAAAAATTATAACGTGTATGTAACATTTAAATAGAAAAAAAAAAGCACTAGCAAACCAAAACAAAACCTGCTTATTTTCAAAGTTTGAAGGAAAGGAGAATTATTTCTGAAGCATTTTCACATTCAAATAGTGGTGGAAAGAGACAAATTATCAGTGATCAAGGAAAATATTTTAAGCCAATTTCAACTGAAAAGACCAACTCAGAGTATTGAATCTAGTTAATAGTTTTTGCTTTTCTTCCATGAAGTTCCAAAGAGCTTGGGCTCACTGACACACAGGGATGGAAAACACAAGGCTTTCCTCTATACCTTACAAGTTCAGTATTAAGCAGTTCTAAATGCATTTATTTTTCTTTTCCTTCAGGTTTTAGTCTGTTTGTTACCTGCTGTATTTAGTTACCTCTAGAGCACATAGCTAGTAACTTTTAGATGAATAACTTCTCTTTTAAAGGGAATTCACAGAGTGGTAGTCTCCGGTTATCTTGCAATTGATTGTTTTTAATGGATGGGACTTTTTGTTTAACTAAGGATTTCTGACCTTTAAGACTGTTAGTATTTCTAGGTGATATTTACTTTGTTGATCTCTGGCTTTCATTGTTTCTTTGCACTCTTTGTGTGCAGTTTCTATGTTTAAACTAGTGATTTCAGGTATTTTGAAACTAAACACTTAATCTCCTTGGTTTGTATACTTTCTGGTCTGTGCCTGCGGAAGCCCTCTCCTAATGCATTCAAGAAATATTGAAATCTTGGCTTCAGGCAAACCCTAATGCTTCTTGTTTCTGGGAAGAGGAGAGTCGCTTGATGTGGCTTAAAATTTTTGCTTTATTTTGTATTATAGGATTTTGTTTATCTAATAATATCAAGCCTCAGAATTTTTCACACTTGTTGAGGAAAAAGGAAAATAAAAAATTCCTATAAGACCTTCATACTACAGATTGTTTTCCATTTTGGGGAGTGATAAAATAACATGATACACTTAAAATAATGGTATTCCCAAAGGATAATATCAGGTTATAAAGTATCTACCAGGTGGCTTGAGGTCGATTCTCCTACTTTGGGGTAAGATTGGGGTAAGGGGGAGGCATGCTCACATTCTACCAGTAAAATAAAGTTTAAAAAAATATGCTTAAGGAGATTCTAAAGGAAAGAATCAAACAACCAAAAGGTGTGTGAAAGTAGAAAGGGTCAGTGGAACGCTTTTTATCTTAATAATGTGTTCTATACTCAAGGGCTCATCAGCAAGGTTGAATCTCCAATTTGAATTATCTGGAGTTAGACTCACTTCTACCCTCAGTTATTTGCCTCAATCCCTGTCCAGCGGCCTTGAACCTGAGCCAGAAGGCAGAAATGAGAGGGAAATGATGACTCTGGTCCATTGCTTCCTAACATGGATGCCATCCAATCTTCCCAAATCACTCCTGTGTTAGCTAAGCAATCCCATTTGTAGACGTTTCCTATTTGGAAACCTCTCAAGAGTCTTGGAAGAATAAAAGCAGCCATCAAGAGTGAGGTACTTAAGCAGTCCCAGCAAGCAAGAAAATGCAACAAATATCACTCCATTTGCTGGCTTTCAAAAATTGAAAAAAAGAGATTTAGCACCAAAGTACATTTAAGAAAGAAAAATCAAGACAGTATAGCAGAAGCTGGGGGAAGGAGGGAACACGAGGAGTAAAAATTCCCTCTGAGCCCACAGAAAGCAATAAGAGTTCTCATTTAACCTCAGAAAATGACTTGAGAATCACTTGTACTTTGAAACGATTCTAAATTGCAAACTAATTTCCCAGTGGGATATGTTGATGGCCTACTGTACACAGCATAAATAATGAGTTTGCAACCAGGACCCCAAATAAGTAGTGCATGTTCGTGGAATTTATGAACAATCTTTTTTCCCCCATCTGACATTGCAATGTTAATGCTTCCAGTTAGGAGTTTTACTGTGTCAGCAGGTGAATTCCCTGGCAGTAAGTCAAGCTTTAATGGAACACGCTGGTAGAAACGATTATGCTGCTGCGGTGTAAAACTCTGGTGTCAGTATTAGGCTTCCAGAATACATGGGCACAGCCTGCTACCTACTCCAATTGCAGGTGTTTGTGGCTGTTTGACTTTTAATGCTACACTTCAAATTGACCATGACAAAGTAAAATTTCTACCTTATGGAGAATTTTAGAACTGAAAATTGTAATGTCTAGTCAAATCTTTTTTATATATAAGGGAGAAATCTGAGACTTGATGGGTTTTGTGGCTGGTTAGCTGATACACAGTAATAGGTAGACTGGGACATTAATTTAGGGTCCTCTGTTCCTTCAATGTTCTCTCTTCCTGCCTCCCTTGATGCTGCTGCTTTTTGTTGAAAAACAAAAATGGTAAATGCAAAAAAAGTTTTAAATATGTTTTTGTTAACTTGACAAAAATGTGAATCTGATTTAATAATTTTATAATGGAAAGCCAACCATACAAACTGGTATATCTGAATATGGAGACTTCTCTGACTGAGAGCCAGACATTTGTCTCATTCAGAGAACGAGACAAGTGATTATGATATTTTTTATAAAGCTTCATCCTCAGTTGAAAGATATTATTGGATTCGATGTCATTAAAGAGTTCATAGGAGCCGGTGACCAGCTGGCTGGGTAGGGTGAAGGTATAGATGGTTAAGACCTGCCTTCAAAAGGGAAGCAATCCTCTTGAGTCAGAAACAATTGATATTTCTCAAGAAATGCTTGTGTGCCGTATGGCTCAAGAAAGTGTAGCCTGAATGTACTCAGCCATAGCTCTTTTGCCATCACTCAGGGGTGTCTGTACTGGGGCCATGCAGTTTTCTCCATAAGGGCAAGGCCCAATTTCTCAGCCACTTGTCCCAGCATGTTTACTTTGCTATATGGTGTGTGTTCTGTCCCTCAAAACTGTTCTATTTTATCAAGCAACCTTGGCCTCAAATAGTTTACCAATAGTACTGTTTTGTTTGCATCTTGTTCATTAGACTCCCAAACCTACAAGTGCTGTATGAATTTTAGCCTAGATGAGGGTTGCTGCCACCATCACCACGCCATCCCATCTGGGCTTTGCATCAACTATTTCAGTCAATCCTCCTTTGAAATCCTCGACTTCCTTCCTTCATCATCGTTCTCCATAGATAAGTATCCTGTTCGTTTTTCATAGTCAATCAAAAACACCTTAAACTGCCACCCGTCTCCAAAAAACTGTACCCCAAACTGTCATCTTCTCCTTTCCTATATATATGTATAGTTCTACTGTTTGGATCCTATTGCAATTTGCTCCAAAATTCTTCCCACACAGCCTTTTCCTTTCAGTGAACAAACATGGTCAGATCTCTTAAATCTAAGAGCCAGAAGAAAGGCAGAAACAAAACTCACTTGGTCACATCACACCTCTCCCTTTAGCTGGTACTGAGCCAGACTTCTGTAAAGAGCAACCTGGACTCCCAGACTTCCACACATCTGTACCTTGCTATAGAACACACACCTCTGCCACTCACCTAGACACTCTTTCCCAAAATGGTCAGTGGCTTACCAGATGCCAGCGTCAGAGAAAATGCTTAATTCTTCAACCTACGAAGCTTTACTGCTGGATTTTTTTCTGGAAAACATCTCCTCCTTCTTGTATTCCTTCTTCCTTTAGTAGCAGTGCCATCACATTGTCCTCATTTTCCTATAGCTGTTCTTGGCAATTCTCAGCAGGTTCCCATTCCTATGTGTTTGTGTTGGTATTCTTCAAGATTGCATCATTAGCCTTTGTTTTTGTCCTATTTCAACAACTCTGTTAGGACAAATATATGGCTTTCTAGGCTGCAACTACCATTTTGATGAGATTACTCCCAAATCTGCATTTCTAATCCAGACTTCTCTTCTGTGGAATGGACAAGTAGGTTCTACTGTCCATTAAACTTCTTTTGCAGGAATCTCTGTCTGAAAAGATGCAAATCTGGAGACAATACCTTTTGACCTAACTCTATTAATCCTTCTAGTTTCTTCATCTTGATTGACATATTCATCCACCCAACTGTCTAAATCAGGTAACCCAGGGATACATTCTTTATTTCTCCCTCTTCCTTACCTTTTTAATTGATGACAACAATTTTTTTATTTATTACCTAATCTAAATGCCTCTCAATCGCCTGCCTGTTAACTATCCCAATTTTACAGCCTTAGTTCAGACCAGTCAGCTCCTTCCCAGGTTAGGGATTATTTTGGTAAGGAAGGCAAGGTAACTGGTTTCCCTGCCTTCCCTGCCTTTCCCTGCCTTTCATGTACGCTTTCCTCCATTCCTTTTCCTCCATGTAGGTAGTGAGATGAAAAACATTATTCATATGTTCTCCATTTTGAAGTTCAAAAGCCAAACTACTTAATATGACACTGATATCTGTCATTTCCTGCATTTCTACCCTACAGTCTAGAACTCAGGCTAAATTGCTTATAAAGTGCCTTCCTCTCTCATCTCTACCACAGCATTTACACATAGCATTGTTCTTGGTGTTCATCTCTCCCTTTTCCATAAGCGACTTGGTGGGAAATAAGAACTGCGTCTTTTAACACCTCACAATGCTTGGTGGATAGTAAGTACTCAACAACACCCAAGAGAATAGATGGACAAGTATCTAAAGTACATTATTATGACTGTGATCATGCATTCTCATGAATATGTTTTCATGTATTTTTATCTTTTTGTTCAATTATATGCATTTATAAAATATCAAACAGTACATTGCATTTTTCTTTTTCATTTGTAATTCTTATATAGCTCTTTAAGCTATTAATAAACATTAATTGAGGACTTACTGTCTCTATTACTTTTCATTAATTAATTTTCAACAACTACATAGCTAGTTATTATTATTATCTCTATTTCACATGTGAGAAAATCGATGCACAAAGAGAAGCAGAGTGGGGACTGAAAGACAGATGATGCAAATCCAGAGGTCTGATTCTTACCTGCTGTGACATCCTGTCAAATATCAATTCTTCCACAGCCTTAGGCTGCGCTTCACCCTAGCTTTCCCTTCCAGGTGTTTTTTCCATGTACTCCTTAGAATTTTATTTTAATAGTTATAAGTATCAATGGCAATAAATCTCCCAACTTGAAGGTGATGCCTCTTTCCAAGACTAGCTTATTCTTGTCCCTCTGATAGTTCTGTAATATGTACATAGGTTGGAGAACTCTGAATATTGGGCATAAAGAGAGGATTAAGAAAAATGGCACAAATGAGTGGCAAAACTATTAAAATCTATGTGATCAAATATTCCCTTCAGAATCTAGGCAGTAAAAAGATATTTAAAATATATGTAGAGCATATAGCCAAAGAATTCCATAAAAGATAATCTGAAGTGCATGAAGATTTATTTCACCTTTTTTCTGTTTGTTGACCAACTTATGAATGGAAGTATATTTCAGTCAGTGTTCATTATATGAAGAGTTTTTCATATATTCATATACCTCCAAAATCGCACAATCCCCAACATCCAAATATTATAAAATCTATAAAAATAAGGTATAGTTTTCCTATTCTAAAACACACTTTTCCAATTGCTAAGTTCTTTCTAGAGTATTATCACTTGTATGAAGTAATAGTGACAGAAGGAATAAATCTGTTCATTTGTTTATGCCCACAGTTGAAAACAAAGTGAATATCAGCCAACATAATTCAGTTGACATTATTCTAAAATATCCTCTTCCCACATGAAACAGAATTTTGTATTCCCAGAAAACATTTACCCCAAGCTACAAACAATATAATATTGACTCTTTGTTTCAGACTACTAAATCATCATATTTAGGTAGATTGTAAATGCCAAATCAGGTATCTATAAACACATTGAAAAAATGAGAAATGCGGTGGAAAATATTACGTATTCTTCAAAGGACTGAATTTGATTTATTCGGTTTGTGATGGAGAGAAGCGTAGGCCATGCTTACCAGCTTTTGAATGAGCAGATGGCCATTTGCTTTAGCCCACTGGTTAACTTGGATCATTCAGTGTGCATCCACGGCAGGGTCATCTGGCCAAATTTGTCAAAAGAAGCTGAGGGGAAGGGGGCACTCGGACATCTAGCCTTCACATTTACCTAAGTGCCAAGTGAAAAATAGAATGACATTTTATTGTCTGATCTGACTGTGTCTGAGCTCTACAGTGATATTTAGTGCCAAATTATGACTTTCTCTTTACTCTCATTAAAACATCATTTTAATTAAAAGTAAGCCTTTTCCCTTCTAGTTGCTAATGTATCTCATGTGTTAAAGATATGATATATTTAAGCAACAAAGCCCAGTAAGACTAACTTTATTTATTGTACTATTTTTGCAAAGGGTAAAGTTTTTATTGACTCCTTTTTTTTCTTTTATAAGCAATTATTACTGATACCTACAATGTCTCCATCACTGAACTGGGCAATAGGAATGCAAATGCAAAGATATTTCCTTTGCTTTCAAGAGGGTTATAATGTCTTGGGAAAAAGTATGAAATAAGTTATAGTAGGATATAGTTAGTACTTTAGCAGTAATATGAATAATACCATGGAAAACAACAATTTTTAAAAATCTTATAAACTCTTGGGTATAGCCTATATCCTTAGAGAAAAGAAACCTTTGCCTTAATTAGTGCATGGAAGTTCATCTGAAAAGGGGATTTGCCTCATACACAAGTGCAAAAACATCAAGTGTCAAAATGGTCTGATCTCTCCTTCAGCTTACGCTGCTGCAGTGGATGGGGGCTATAGTCCTGGGGAGAGATGAGGAACGAAGGGAGATTTCCAAAAGGTCAAAGGACATGGGGGTAAATGACCTTGAGCTTTCATCTCAGAAGTTATTTTTATTTCATTTTCACTTGAAAAGGTGAATAAATCTTTACCTATCACATCACAAACTGGAAGTTAGAATACATTTGCCAACATTTTAAGACACTGAAAACATTTTGTACCTTTTAATGGTTAAGAATACACAATGGAATTCTACGTAGCAGAGAGAAAGAAGGAGCTTATACCCTTTGCAACAGCATGGATGGAACTGGAGAGCATTATGCTAAGTGAAATAAGCCAGGCGGTGAGGGACAAATACCATATGATCTCACCTTTAACTGGAACATAATCAATAGAAGAAAAAAGCAAACAAAATATAACCAGAGACACTGAAGTTAAGAACAATCTAACAATAGCCGGGGGTGGGGGGACAGTGGGAAGAGGGGATTACAGGAACTACTATAAAGGACACAAGGACAAAACCAAGGGGGAGGGTGGAGGTGGGGGAGGGAGGTGGGTTCAGCTGGGGTGGGGTGGAGGGATGGGGATAAAAGGCATACAACTGTTATTGTAATTGAATAACAATAAAAATTTAAAAAAAATAAAAGAAAAAAAAAGAATATTGCTTAGATTTAGGCAATAGCAATCAGGAATCAAAAGACATCAAAATGATCTGAGGGAAGAATTGGATCAATCGAGGTACACTGAATTTCACATCACAACACAGCCAGTCTTTCATAGACAACAAAAGTGGCCAGAGCCACAGAATTATAATGATGACGGAAGATCTGAATGAAGAGCTCAATTAGAACCCCTGTCCTATTGCTTCTAGATGAGGTTATAAATTTCTTAGAGAGGAGGCAATCCCATTTCATAAGTTCCAATTATTCCTGCACATTACTTACTTTCCACTTCGTGTATGGGCACAGTGGTTATTGATGTAATATATTTTGCACATTTCTTGGCATGTAGGCACCTCTCCATAAATATATATGGAATGTATAAATACATTGTAAATTCCACAAAGTAGTTTTCTTTCCCCCAGGTTAATTCTTTATTATAAAGTCCACCTTAAAGGAATCCCTCCACTCTTCTTGAGTAAAGGTCTCAGGAGTGAAAGGACCTACCAGCCACGTGCAGCTACCGTTGCCTTATTCAGGTAGATAGACCGTGGAGAGTGGTGCGGAAACAGGGGTTCTATAGAGTAAGAGACCCTCCCTGTGGGCTGGCTTCCTCTTTAACCTGCACGAGAGCCTTGCCATTCTATAAACATAGCTTCAATGGACCAAATATGTATTAATCTGGGTTTGGTAGATTCTCGTGGTGGATGTGAGATTGATAACTCTTTGGGTGAAAGAAGAGTTTATGTGGGAACCAAAAAGAAATCATGAGTGATATGTGTTTAATGGCTTTCATGATAAAAGTTGCCCAGTGTGCTCTATCTTTATTAACTACTGCTATTCCTCAAACCCAGAGCATGTTAAAGAACAAAGAAAGGCATTCTAAGCCATTTTCAAAGAAAGGCATAAATTTAAAAGCTTTCAATTTCCTTTTTAGAAAAATCAAGAGATAACAAATTTTACAGGACACATCAAAGAATCCAAATAGCCAAAAGCTAAAATAATCCAAATGTAATTGTTGTTATTTACCATTATTTATACTATTTATTGATTAAGAACAAGAAATCACATCCTACTTTATTCTAAATCACAGAATAAAATCAAGTGTAAAACAAATGATGAAAACTATATTTAAAAATGTTTTGTTTGTTTAAATATTAGTCAATCATATAAATGTTATTCATCCATTCAAAAAAGCATTTCTTGCCCTGGCTGGTGTGGCTCAGTGGACTGAGTGCCAGACGGAGACCCAAAGTGTCAACAGTTCAATCCCCAGTCAGGGCACATGCCTGGGTTGCAGGCCAGATCCCCAGTAGGGGGCATGCCAGAGGCAACCACACATTGATATTTCTCTCCCTCTCTTTCTTCCTCCCTTCCATTCTCTCTAAAAATAAATAAGTAAAATCTTTTAAAAAAGAATAATGTTAAAAACAGTATTTTTAAAGCTTTTTTTCTACAATTTGATATATAGTAGGAATACAAATAAATCGACAGGTCCCTGCCCTCAAGAAGCTTAAAACCTAGTGTATTAAAAATGAAACTTTTTCTTTTGCACATCACTCTGGCCCATCGATCATCGCATTTGGCTAAGATAATACATTTGCAACCATTGTACAAAAAGAAGTTTAGAAAAAGAATATCAGGAATTATAAAAGGACAATAAAAGGTCTTATATCACTTCTATTGATATTATTATTAATATCATCATTTTAGCACATTATTATTTTTTTTTTACCAGAAAGGGTCACTTTTTCCCCCATCAAATTGAAAGCCTGCTATTAGGATACTTCAGGCAAAAACTCATTCAAGAAATAACCACAGCCACATGGTAGTAAAGAAAATTCAAAATTCAAGGCAACTTAAATCATAAATAGCTCAGTGCTCAAACTAATTGTTCTTTATCCGCTCAATACAGCCTGTTAACATTTTGCAATTGGAATGTTTTCCATCTGTGCCTTTACATGAATTGTGTGATTATAGCTGATGAAAACTATTATCACTCTGTCTTTTTGTTTTTGCTCTGCTTTGTGTTGACACACTCACAACCATAAAAATATGAGCTTGGTCATACACTTGATGTTATATATGCTTTATGTCCCCTGTTCGAGTTCCCCATCTGTACCTCAAACTACTTTACTCAATTTCATTGCAATAGAGAATATGTACATACACAGATGCTGAGATAGTATCCATAGGACGGAGAATTGTGAAAGTTGTATTAGGTTTGTTTAAATATTCACAGTAATATTAAATATAAAACTATCAAAAATGAAAACCAGAGAATATATTAATTCAGCAAATATAGGTTCATGATATGCTTTCACTAAAGAGTTTTATTCCATCTTCTCTCACACATGTTTTTACATGTTCATCTCATAAGGCTACAGTATTGACCAAGTACTGCTCAGGAGGGCACCACGTACGTCAACAATACGGCAGGACAATGTGCCCCAAGATCGCAATGCACAGCCTGCTGGGTTTAGGCAGTGGCCCTGGAGTAAGGACTTCACAACTGTCCTTTCCCTCTCAGACCACAGTGGGGCCAAGATAGACCATGCTCAGGTTAGAAAAATGGAATATTGCTGACTGTCGCAATGCTTATGGTTTTGTACATGTGGAACTTGATTAGATGTGAGGCTGGAGAAGTGAATCGTTGGAGTAAGTGGGAAAATCACACTTAAGGAGCAAGTGACCAGGAGGTGATCTTAGAGTCAGAGAGGGGAAATGGACATGCTGCAGGGTGTTTACTTTGTGTTTGAAATAAGGAAATAATGTCAATCATTCAGGGTTTTTTCTTTTTGTATAATGACTACCTCTACCTTCATAGGTAGCATGATTAGAAGAAAGGTGGACTAGAAAGTAAGTAAACAAATGTATTTTGTATTTCTCTGTCAAATAATATAGGTACATAATTTAGAAAAAGTAGTTTCTCTAGCTTAAATGATGCTCATAGAGCAGCCAGTGAAAGACTTTTTTCTGTTTGCAGTTTAAGAGGTAGCATGACTGAAAGGAATGTGTCTGTTTCCTCCTCTATGACAATGAGACAATGTAACCATCCTGGGCCCTTCTGAGGACTGATTAATGCAGTCAAAACATGGATGCAACTCTTCCTCAAAAGCCATAGTTCTTCATTCAGTTTCTATTGACAACCTCAGAAGCATAGTAAACAAAGACAATGCTTAGAATATGATGTATTTGAAATCCATAGTTTTTTCTTGATTTGAGTAATTACACTAGGAGAATGCTGAGTAAATTAGTTCCTAATGGGCATGTGCTTATTATGGACTGAATGTATGTATCCATCAAAGTTCATATGTTGAAGCCCTAAGCCCCCACGTGGTTTACATTTGGAATAAGAAAGTAATTAAAGTGAAATGAGATTATAAGTGTGGAGTCCTGATCAGATAGGATTAGTGTCCTTTAACGAAGAGACAGCAGAGAGCTCAGTCTATCTCTTTTCATGCGTGTGTGCTCTGAGGAAACCCCACGTGAGTGCATATCAGAAGGCAGGCATCTGCAAGCCAGGAAGAGAAGCTTCACCAGAAACTGACCCTGCTGGGCTTTGAGCCTCCAAGACTGAGAAAATAAATTTCTGTTCATTATTTCTGTTGTTTATTTGGATTTTTAACGTCCAGCCCATCACAAACTAACTCCTCACCTATGTCATCAATAGGTTCTGTGACTTTAAACACAACGATATAAAACAAAACTAATTTTACCACAGGCTAATTAATATAAGTAAGAGTTAAGTTCCTATGGCATCTCATCAACATTATAACAAAACAATGTTTAAGAAAAAAGTGTTATTCGAAGATCTGCTGTATTTTGTTATGGCAGCCTGAGCTAATACAGTACTTACAAAAAAGTTGTAGGTAAATATATTTATGAATATCATTTGTCAGAACTTCCTTTCCAAAACAATTCATTGGAGAATTCTCATGTACGTAAGTATCTTTATTACGGGTATTGTTCACATACCCCCTTCATGTCTCTGGCCCTCAGGGACAAAATAAGCTACATAAGGGACCAAAACTCATAAGCCGACTGACCACTACCCATTTGGTCTTTCCATTGTGTAGATCATGCTTCCAAGTTTCTCTTTCTAATTATTATTTTTTCTTAAAAAAAGATAAAAAAATGATCATAGTGGACAGTAGAGGTATTTCTAAACCTAAGTGATACAAATAGTTTATGTCAATGTCTAGCAGGGCCGGTGGAACATTTATGCAGCTCAGTCAGTGGAATAAAAGCTATTTCTATGCTTGAACAGATTTGTAGCTGATTAAATTTGTAGCACACAATCTCTTCCGAGGAAATATGCTAGCTGTTTTATGATGGCGGTGTGCAAGCATGCGTGCGTGCGTGTGTGTGCGTGTGCGCTTTCAACATGTACTGCCTGCTTCTGTAGGATTATCCAGAACGGCGTTTTTCCGGGGAGCTTTATTTCTAAGCTTCACATGAACATCTGCAGTTTTCAAGGTGAAAATGATTCCTCATGGATTGATTCTAACAACAAGCTGGGTAGTGCAAAGTGAAGGGGATTAAGGCAGACGATGTGACCACACACCAATTTCCTCCCTTACAAACCTTTTATATCACTTATCAGAATTTTAATTCCATCTGCTAAGTAATGCAGGTCCCCAGAGCAGAGGTTATGCGTGCAGTCACAGGCCAGAGTCCTCAGCTGCTTTTTCATTCCACTGCACACTGCAGTATCTGTGGGCTTCTTTAGTGATGGAGCAAGGGGTGTTGGAGCGAGATGGGTAATGCTTTTATTTATTTTTTAAATAGGAAAAGAAATCACGAATTTTAAAGACCATTTGCCAATTCCTGCATATGGACAGGCCCATTATACTTAGACCCAAATGATCTCAATCTAACAATTGACATATTTTAGAACAGCCACTGGTCCTTTCTACTGCACTATTTTAACACGATTTAAGTTGGGTATTTAAATATAATTCTTGGAAGGGAGAAGATATTTCCTTTACCAGGCGGGAGTGCTCATTGGCAGGCTGTGTAGATGAGCGGGGTTCATGTCGATTTCCATACTTTTTATAAATGCCACCTGTGTTACCAGCATTGATTTGAAGATGATGTAATTTTCTTGCAAATCCATTTGTTTTATAGGCTTTTGGCAAGCTCCACCACTATGTTGATTTGATATAGTAACTGTGTCTACTTAACCAGCATTTTAAATGCCTGGTTTGACTCCCTGTATTGGCTGGGTAACAAGACATACAGTAGATGCTTTAGCTTAAGGTTTGACACATAGCTTAGTGTTTAGCCATTTGTGATAATAAGCACCTTAATTGTGGAGTTAATTGTAGGTGCCTGCAAGACATGCCTTTAAGTGATCCTGACAAATACGATACAGATTCTCCACCCTCTTTAGGCGGCTTTATTCTACCAGTGTTTCTCAAACTGCAGTCCTCAGACAAGTGATATCAGTATTATCTGGGAACTGGTTAGAAATGCAAAGTGTTGGTCTCACCCCAGACCCACTGAACCAGAAAGTCTGGGAGTGGGGCCCAGCAATCTGTGCTGTCACAAGCCCTCCCGGTGATGCTTCCCCATGCTGCTTTGAGAACCACTGGCATAAGAGAATTCCTGACACATGGGTGCTGCTACATCCTTGCACTGAACAATTCAGTGTGAGTCACATTTGTAATTACTCTTGATAAAATGACCTTCTATATCCAAATTAGCTAATGCTGGAAAATAATTTAATAATAATAAAGGGCTATCAGTCATCTTTTAATTTCTGGATATTTATCTTTTACCCTGATAGGTGGTGGCTTATTATAAATGTATTAGGATGAGGTTTGGGGTGAGGGAAAGCAGCTAATCTTTATTTTCCTTATCTTTCCTCTCCTCCTCTTTCTCATTATCTAAAGAAGTTAACATCACATGCTCCATTAAACAAGATGCAGCTTTTATTATCTTTTATCTCTCCTGAACCCTTTCTATAAATGCTATTTGGTTACTCTTGCATGTTGAGATAGACATTTAGAATAATCAAAACATCAAGAATGTGATGCTTGGTTAATCTAGGGCAGTGCTGCTTCCTTGACATAGATAAATGAGTTGAGAGTGATGCAAATATAAGTTGTATTGGATAGGTGGAGGTGAGGCTCAGAAAGTATAAGGTGAGAGACTTGATGCAAAAACCCCCAACAGAATGGTAATAAATGTATTTTTCTAACAGAAGAAGTGTTAAATTCCCTAAGGAACAAAAAGAGCCCTAATAATTCAAGGATCTGAAATTCAGTGCATTTAAATACTAAGCATAGTTAATCTAGTTGTTCATTTGTGTAAGCATTCATTCATTTACCAAATATCAATTGAGTAGTTTTCATGTGTCTTAGTGTTTTCTGCTTTTAGCTGAGCTGAAACCACATTTCTAAAATTCCCTTGCCTGCATAAATCCAGATTAGTGTGGACCACAGACAAGGGATATTTTGCGTGAGAGTCAGGAGACAGAAATGAAAGGCAGCCGTGTTCCCTCCAGGGCACTATGTCACCTACCCCGTGACTCTTAGTGCTGGACCTTTCAACAGCTAAGGCTACAGCACTTCCAGATCCCGTTGGTTCCTCCCTCCAGCCTTTTGGATTCCTGCACCACCTGCAGGTTCACTTGTTATGAAAGATACTCTCTTCTCCCACCTTTCCAACTGTCATCAAAGGTAGATTCTTAGAAGCCGTTAAAGACCAATACATGCTCCAGTCCATCCTTGCGCATTCCAGCCTATTCTTAAGGTTCTCAGCCTACCCCTATTTAATCCCCACCTTCCACTTCTTATCCTTCTTTCCTTTAGGATTGCCTGCCCTGCTGATGGTGGGCCAAGGGTCCAGACCCAGTAGCAACAGCTTTAGACGGGCAGACAGACTCTTCGACTGCCCAACTCTCACAATTTCATAAAGTCAAATCTCTATAATACATTTTTTGTTAAATATCACTTTTAATGTTTCTACTTTTCTGAATAAAACAACAGCAAATTTTGTATTAAAAATGGCTCCAGAGGAGCTAAATCTAAAACTGAGAGTTTGTCCAACTTATTTCTGAATTTATGTGGAATTGATTCTCTGCTTTGTTTAGATTAAAAGGTATTACTGGTTCTATTTCCAGTGGTAAAGGGGCCAAGGTATGCAGTGGCAAAGCATTTACTTATGACCTACAACCACATACATTTAGAAGACAAAAATTTAGTGATCAAGCATATGGTTATAAAACTCAGGAATCTTTTTGACTTATGAGTCATGAACATTTATTTCTGGTTCATATTGCAGAAAGACCTCTGCAGGGTTGCGGCAGCTGTGCTCCACCTGTCTCTTCATCTTGTGCCTCAGGCAGAAGGAGAAGTGCTTATCTGGAGAGAGCACTTCTCACAGCAGCAGGGACAGCCAGAGTGCTGGGAAAGGGAGCCCATTCCTTTCAAAGTCTAGGCTCAAACACAGCATTGGTTACGTGAATTCACATTTATTAGGCAAACATGTCACATTGTCAAAACTGAATTCTATGGCACAGAAATGTATCATCCTCTTCTGAAGAATGAAGAATAAACAGGGGCCAACAACAGTGCAATCCAGCAGAGTAATTTATTAGAAAGCTCAAAATAAGGTTGGTTAGTATTTATTAGAGGTCTGGAAGATCAAGTGTCAAACTATCTCAAAGCATAGAGCAAAGAATAAAAAAAACAAGATGAAAATTATAGTGAGAATAGAAAATAGATGAAAATATTAGTTCCGGGGTGGGGGGTAGCAATTACAGAAAGGCAGCATTACTGAAACAAATAAGAAGATAAAATTACCTTGAAATAGACAGCTGTGATTTTGCACTGGGCTATATCGATTTTCTAAAAAAAAAAAAAAAAAAAAAAAACCTACCTAAATCCTGGTAAATTCTCTGACACTGAGAAGGAATTTAAAAAAAATTAAAAAATAAAAACAATTTCCAGCAGAATTAATCAAATATCCTCAAACGAAAAAAATAAAAATAAAAACAGACCATCATCAGGCTTTTCATCTCTAAAACTGGAAGACTAGAAACAACAAAAAAGGAAGTAATAATATATAAAGTAATAAAAGCAAAAAGGGCTGTTGTCTACTGGATCCCACACTAGCCAAGATCTCATTCATAGGTGAAAATGAAAGATGGACATTTGAGGTTATGTAATAATTCTGAGTCTTCTTTCTCATTTACAACAACAGCAGCAATGTAAATACCATAAAAGAAAACTGAAAATTGTGAAGAAGAAAAAATATAACAGAAAATGATATATAGATCTCTAAGGAGGTATCTAGCTAACTAGCTAGGTGTAGGTGGGTATAGAAATATGTGTATAAGTAACAGTATTTATGGCTTCATTTAGCCAGTAACTGTCTGCACAGACAAACTTGCATCATATGGGTGGCATCTGTTTCTGAGTTCGGTGTCTCAACTGCTTGGGCTGGCTTCTATGTCACCACTGAGCTTTGAATACAGGTAATGGCATGGAAGTGTCTAAGTATTTAGGCGTCTAAGATGGTGTTGCTGACAGAGGACAAAACTAGAAACCTGTAAATGCCCATCAATAGAAAAATGGCACTGTTGAAGTTTGGTTTTTGTTACAACTTTGAAATATTTTTGTTTAATGTTCACAAATGCTGAGATAGTTTTAATCTAACCATAGAGATACACTAGTTTATGCAAACGTGAAACATTGATAAAAGTGACTGCTCTTTAGGCTCCATGGGAAACCTCCAGCCTGGGCCTGTATCGCAGGCAACTGATTGGTGTTCACATTTCACATTGATTTTCTCTCTCTCTCTCAAATTAAGAAGCATGTCCTTGGGTGAGAATTTAAAAAGATAATAATAAATAAATAAATTACAGTAAAATTAAATATAAATATGAAAAGATGATTCCCAAAACAACACTGCGGATATGCACAATGGCAACAACAATTTTTTAAAAAGCATAAGTAACTCTTGGATTTAATATAGAATAATAATTAATTGCTAAGTGTTAGAAGGAGTCTACCAAGATGGCAATATAAGAAGGCCCTAAGCTTGCCTATTTCCACAGATACACCAAATCTGTAGCTACACATGGAACAACTTCTCCTGAAAGAGATCCAGAAACTAATGTGACAGGAATATCCACATAATTACCACCTCAAAATGAGAAGCAAATACTGAGACACACTTGTCTCAGAAACCAAAAGAAAGCAGGGTAGTACATCTAATTAGACAACATAGACTTTCAGCTGAATAGTGTATCAAAAGAAAAAGAGGTCATTTTATAATGATAAAGGGGTCAATCATCAACAGGACATAGACTTTGAAAATATTTATGCACCCAACATAGGAGAGTGTGTATGTAGATATATATTATTGTAGTGTGTATATAGGTGTATATATATATATGTATATATACACATATATATACACACACATATATTACATATGTGTGTATACATATATACCTACCTACACACTACCATATATATATACACATATACATTTACATATATATATGTAGATATGAACAGGACAGAAGAAATAAATAGACGGCATTACAATAAAAGTAGAGGACTTTAATATCTCACTTTCAATAATGAATACATCATCCAGGCAGAAAAAAAGTAAGCAAGCATTTGACTTAAACTACATGTTAACATAGGGACCTAACACACATATATAGAACATTCTATCCAACAATAGCACAGTATTTATTTTTCTCATGCACACATGAAACATTCTACAGAAAAAAAATCATATGTGAAGCCACAAAACAAGTCTTAATAAGTTAAAGAGATTGAAATTATATCAAACAGTTTTTCCAACTACAAAAATATGGCACTAGAAATCAGTTAAAGGAAGAAACTGATAAATTCAACTATATGTATATTAAACCACATGCTCCTGAACAACCAATGGATCAAAGAACAAATCAAACAGTAATTAAAAGTATCTTAAGACAACTCTGGATGGTGTGGCTCACTGGGCTGGAATGTCATCCTGTGGATGGAAAGGTAGCAGGTTCGGTTCCTGGTCAGAGCAGGTGGCTGGGTTGTGAGTTTGGTCCTGATTGGGTCATGTACAAGGGACAACAGATTGATGTTTCTCTATCACATTGATTTTTCTCTCCGTCTAGAGAAAAAAAAATAAATATATAAAATAGCTTAAGACACACAAAAATGTAAATTCATAACAAAATGTAAAAACAGAAAGTTTTTTGGCTAAGCAGAAAGTTAACAGTGATAAATGCCTACATTAAAAAAAAAAAACCCTCAAAGAATCAATCAAACTTTACCCTCAAAGAACTAGAAAAAGGAAAACAAACTAAAGGCAAAGTTATTAGAAGGAAACATAATAACTATCAGAGTGGAAATAAAATAAAGACTAAAAAGACAAGAGAAAAGATCAATTAAACCTAGGTATCATTTAAAAAAATAAGCAAAATAGACAAGCTTTTGGTTAGACCTACAAAGAAAAAAAAAGAGAAGACTCAAAAAAATACGTAAGAGTGAAAGATGACATGTTACAACTGCTACCATAGAAATACAAATGATCGTAAAAAACTACTATGAACAATTATGCCCCAACTAATTGGAAACTACCAAAAAAATGGAACATTTCTAGAAACACACAAAATACCAAAACTTAATCATGGATAAATAAAATATCTGAAGGAACAATTACTAGTAAAAGGATGAATCAGTAATCAAAAACATCCCAACCAAAAAAGCCCAGCACCAGGTTGTTTCATTGGTGAACATTTAAAGATGCATTAATTCCAGTCCTTCTCAAACTCTTCAAAAAAAAAAAAAAACAGAGGAGGAAAAAGCCCTTTCAAACTTATCTCACACAGTCAGTATAACTTTGATACCAAAGACACCAAAAATATATATACATATATACACATACATTTGTATATATACATATATTTGTATATACCTGTACATATACCAATATTCCTGATGAACATAGATACAGTATTTTAAACAAAATATTAGCAAACAGAATTCAACAGCACATTCAAAAATTCATACTTTATGACCAAGTGGGATTTATTCAAAAGATACAAAGATGTTAGTTAATACCTGCAGATCAATGAGTGTGGTATCCCACAATAACAAAATGAAGAATGAAAATTATGATCATTTCAAAAGAAGCAGAAAATATTTAAAAATTCAACATTCCTTTATAAAAAGAAAAAAACTTCTCAACAAGGTGGGTATAGAGGGACTGTACCTTAACCTAATAAAGGCCATGCTTGACAACTGCATAGCAGTGAGAAGCTGAAAACATTTCCTGTAAGCTCAGGAACAAAACAAGGATCCTCCCACTCTCGCCATTTTTATTTAATATAGCAGGACTTTCTAACAAGAGCAATAGACAAGAAAAATAAGTACGAGGCATCCAAACTGAAAATGAAGGAGTAAGACTGTTATTAGGTGCAGATAATATGATCTTATGTACTGAATCCCCTCAACTAGTGATTTTCAACATTTTTCATCCTATGGTAAACATAATGTAATTACTAAAATTTTGTGGCAAACCAAAATATATACTATATTTTTGCTAAAATGACAAACATTAGGTATAAATTTGATTTATTCATACTGAACAGTTATTTATTGTGTTGGCTGTTGCCATTTTTTTTTATTTGACAATCTAAAGGAAAAAGAGGCCAGTGCTCCTGACTAAATAGTCAGGTATTACATGTTTTAAAAATTCTTGTGGCACATCCGTTGAAAATCGCTGCCCTAAATACTCAATCAAATAGCTATTAGAACAAATGAATGAACTTGGTCAAGTAGCAGTGCACAAAATCAGTATACAATAATCAGATGTGTTTTGAAACACTAGTGGCGAACTATCACAAAGAAGGATTTAGAAAACAACCTCATTCAGAATTGTATCCAAAGAATAAATTTAGAAATAAATTTAACCAAGGAGGTGAAAAATCTGTAGATTAAAAACTATAAGACATTGATAAAAAAATTATGATGAGATAAATGAATGGAAAAATATCAGTGTTCAAAGATTGGAAGAATTATTATTGTTAAAATATCCATACTACCCAAAACAACCTACAGAGCAAATGCAGTTCCTATTAATATTCCATAGAATTTTTACACACACAAAAGTTGCATGGAACCCCAAATAACCCAAATAGCCAAAGGAATCTTGAGAAAGATTACAAAAATTAGCACAAAGCTATAGTAATCATAACAGTTTGGTATTGGTATAAATAGGGAAACATACATTAATAAAGCAGAATAGAGAACCCATAAATAAATCCACATGTATATAGTCAAATAATTTAGGACAATGTAGCCAAGAATATACAATGAAGTGATGATAGTCTTTCTGATAAACAGTGTTGGGAAAAATAAGTAACTACATGCAAAACAATGAAACTGGGTCTCTATCTTACACAATATACAAAACCAGCTCAAAATGTACTAAAGACTTGAACCTGAAATTATAAAATTCCTAGAGAGAAACTGCAGACAAGCTTCTTGACATTAGTCTTGACAATGATTTTTTTAAAGTTGATATCAAAAGCAAAGGTAACAAAAGCAAAAAAATAAAATAAAATGGGACTACATCAAACTACAGAGCAAATAAAACCAGCGATAAAATTAAAAAGCAACCTGTGACATGGGAAAACATTTAGAAGCCATGTAACTGATTAGGGGTTAATATCCAAAATATGGAAGGAACCCATACAACTTAATGGCAAGCAAATAACAAAACAACAATGAAACTAATAATATAAAATAAAAATAAATAAAAATGAAAAAGGGCTTCAATATTAATTAAAAAACATTGGAATAGCATATGAAAGGATGGTCAAGGATGCTTAATAGAACTAATCGTCAGGGAAATGCCAATCAAAACTGCAATGAGATATGACTTTGCACCAATTAGGATATCTGTTTTCAAAAGACAAAAGATAGAAAAATCATGGTAAGGATGTAGAGATAGCAGCATTATTTAAAACAAGTCTACCTGTTATGGATTTATTTTATGGAAATAGTCTGTCTGTCAGCCAATGAATGGATGAAAGAATGTGAGATATAGGTATACGGATGCAATAAAATATTATTCACCTCTAAGAAAGAAGAAACCCTGTCATCATGACAGTGTGGATGGACCTGGAGGGCGTTATGCTGAATGAAATACACCGAAGAAAGACAAGTACTACGTGGTGTTACTTATAAAAGTGGAATCTGAAAGAAAACACATGTCGTACGTCAACAGACCTGGCTCTGCCAGGGGTTTGGGTCGAAGATGAGAGGGTTTAGGGAGCAGGTTGGTGAAGAGTACACAGTTTCTGTTATAAGATAACTGAGGTCTGAGCATGTCATAAAGAATGTGCTCAGCATAGGTGGTAATACTTCCGAATTGTATAATTGAAATGTGCTAAAAGAATAAAACTCAAAGATTCTTAACACCCCCCTCCAAAAAAAATAGAAGTAAACATGTGAGGGATGTGTTAATTAACTAACTGGGGGAGAATCCTTTCACAACGGGTACATACATCAAGCCATCAAATTGTATACTTTAAATATCATACAATTATATTTGTCAACTATACCTCAATAAAGTTGAAGAGATAAAATTATAAATATCTATAGTTGTAAACCAATGAAAGTGTTTAACCTTCTCTTACCTCTCAACCTTCTGATTTTCGGGTAGCATTGTTCATATTATAATAATTTGATAATATTACAATATTATTAATAAATACTATTATATTATGTAATGTATATAATACTATTGTATTGTGCAAATGTAATAGTATCATAATATTATCTTATAAAATAAATTTTATGTTCACATATATATTATTTATGTAACAATAAAATTTAAAACAGAAGATGACCAATGAGAACATGCAAATAATTCATGGGTTAAGGCAAAAATAATGAAAATTATAAAGTATTTATAAGTGAAAAACAAAGTCCTTAACATCCTTTTACTTTCTACCTGCATATTTCATGAAATATTCACATGTGTGATACGTGTCCAAGTATAGAGCATTTTATAACATTAGCGTTCTCTTAGGAACCGCTCTAACCAGTTAATTCACTTACTTAGTTCTGTATTGAAATGAACCTGATGCTAGTCTCTAGTTTTTTTGCCCTAGTTTCTCTATTCATCTTTTCGTTGGTTGAATTACAACACCAAGAAGTCTTCTTCCACGTCCATTACCATCAAGGATTATGGCTATTAACATTTCTGAGTTTTTATACATTTGAAAACTTCTCTCTGTTGCCTTTACATAAATACATTTTGACTCATACTTGCTTTTCCCGAGGACTTTCTATTACTTGTTTCACTCTCTACCATCATTTAATATTCCTGTGGAGAAGCCTGAGGCCAAATTTATTGATTCTTCTTGTTTATACCTTTTTTAATGTCTGGATCGCCAAGAAAAATATTTCTTTGTCTTAAAGTTCAATTCCTTTAAGGATATGACAGTTTTAACTGCCTTGTATCAATTGTTCCTATTTCATACTGTACCATTTAATTTGCAGATTCAGGTATTATTTATTTTTAAATGTTTTCTGCTTCTATTATGGTGGAGAATATAATTCAATTCTAATTTTCAGTTTTCTTCTAAAAATACAATTACATGTTTCTATATAACTTTTATAGCTATCACTTTCCACTTAAAATTAATTTCGCTCATGCTGGCTTCTATATTACTGATAATTGTTTTCTGTCATGTCTTTTGGATTTCTGCTGCTTTTATGTGGCTTTTATCTTTCTTTTATTTCTGTTATTCTTTTTTATTAGTTTCAGGGAAAATAGTACATTAGAAATAGGTATCTTTTCCTGAAATAATAACTAAATATGCCAACTTATGGCATTGAAATTATTTGACCTGCTATGTAGAGAAATTAATTAGAACTTCTGGAAACAAAAAGTCCAGAGGGACTCAGATATTATCTGGGGGAGAGGTGATTTGTACTCAGAATATAAATATCACTTATAATGGAAACAAGTGCTGAGATATAACTTGAAGTATAGTACATAGGATTTGGAGATTAGTTGTATGTAATGGATAGCACCAAAGGAGGTGATTCTTAAGTACTATAGATTCAATCCCATTATTCCTGATTACACCATTAGGATTACATGGAAATCTTCTACTCATTACACTTTTGCTTAAGATTATATATAACTAATCAATGAAGAAATCACAACAGCAAAAATAATCAATATACTCCTGATGTAGTCTGCAGGACCACCTCTACAGAAAGTAGTATGTGTGTATGTGTGTGTGTATTCTCCACTCTTTTCAACTTCTGTGAGCTAGCCCTACTGTGCACTTTTTCATTTTAATAAAGTCTAAAGAATAAAATGCCATTGAGATTCAAGACAATGATTTTGTTTTTAATTGTGAAAAGACAGAATTCAATATCCAGCAATAGGTTAGGTTCTAAGCAGGAAGCTTTAGATACTGTAATTACCTAAAAATGCTGGAAAACCATATAAAGCATCACTTTAAAAGTGTCGATGAGATGGCAAGTGATTAAGAAATACTTAAGTGAGGGAGTGAATAAATGTGCGACCACAAACAGGTGGTCAGAGCTCTGGAACTGGTTTTATCCAAGGGAATTCAAGAAGCCAGGTGAACTATCATGTTTCCAAGGCCTCCCAAGGCTTGGAGTACATGAGGCAAAGCCCCTGCTAATAGGTTTCTCTTCTTAGAAATCTGGGAGGTCAAAAGCTTATACCTTTAAAAAGGTGTAAAAAATGAGAATAAAGCAGTCCCCTAACCTATCCACCCTAATTGGGTGGAAAAACTCCCTATTTTAACAATGAGGCTGACTGGGGATTGGGGTGACACTGAGAATGTACACCCATGAGCAAGCTTTCATTCCGACTTGCAGACTGAATCAATACCTCTGTGGTCTGAAAACCACAGCCAATGATTCCGATTAAAGCAGCCCTGGATTTGTACTTATCCAGGAGGCCTGGAAGGCACACAAGGACAAAACCTCTCTGGAAGGTTGCAATGTCTTCCAGACCTCAAATAAATTATACAAATATAATCCTTCGTAAAATGAGCACAATGAACAAAGTTAATAAATTTAGAAGCAAAGAAAACACCATGAGGAAAAGCCAGCAGAACAATAGACCGCAGAAACAGATCTGAAAATAATTTAGTTACCAACATAATCAAATCTAAAATATTAAATAACTATGTTTCAGGAATTTAAAAAGAGAAAATTTGAAAATTTTAAAGAGAATAAAAATCTATAAAGAGTAGTCAGGCAGATTTGAAACAGAATCAAGTAATATTGCCAGAGATGAAAAGTAAAATGAGAGATTTTTTAAGTTAGTCAAATTTAGTGGCAGACACGATGCAGCTGAAAGAAGTAGTAATCTGAAAAATTGTGTAAAGAAATTATCCCAAATATGACAGACAAACAAAGAGATGAAAACACCATTGTTTAAAAGAAAATGACTGAGAACTTTTCTGAGTGGATGGAAGGTTAAGTAAGACCTATAGATGCAGGAGTCCGAATGTGAAGCGTTAGTACATAATAAAGAGATCTACACCGATTCACACCAAGTGGCACTGCCATACCCCAAAGACAAGATGGATTAAAAGTGTTTTGTTATCAGATGATTAAATTTTTTCCCTTTTTTCCTATTTTTATATAAATTGACTCATGAGTCCTCATATGTCTTCATTTCTAAATCTATGGAATTTTTATCTGTGATTTAGTGGTTTCTCAATCTTTGTGTGATCAGAAAATATGGTCTGTATTAAAATAATCCTCTTAACCTTGATGAAGCATACTTTTGGGCACAGACTCTGGTCAATTTTTATAAATGTTCTCTGAGCACTTGAAAAGAAAAGTCTATTCTTTACTGCATTAGATTAAGCCTGTTAATCATTTTATCAGTCATTGCCCACTCCAAGAAAACAGAAACCACGCTAGATGTTTCAAATTAAGAAGGGTTTATTTAATACAGAAGTTTGCTACAACAGTATTGCAAGAGCTGGGAGAGCAAAAGGGGAGAAGAAGGAGATATTACTGGAGCTGAAGCAGCTACTTTGTTTCCTGGCCGCACTTTTTTCTACTGAGTTCAGGTGCTAATGAACTGCTGAGGCAGCATGGCTCTCCCTGACCAGAAGCCGCTGGAGCCTTCAGGAGGAGCCTTCAATTAACCTAAATCACTTGCAGCAACTTGCTGCCTTTGTACCATCTGAGCAAAACCTACCTTGCCACTGCTGTTGGTGGAGAAGAAGTTCTAAGAGTTTGCTGGAGTCCAACGGTGCCTGCTGTCATCTATGATTGCTGTTACGAGCCATGATGGCTGCTTAAAATCCTTTCCAGAGAATGCTAACATCTCATTCATCTCAGTGTTGGCATCCGTTGAAATCACCTGTTTTCTTTCAAGTTGCGATTTTCTTGTTTCTGGTGCAATGGGTGATATTCTACTGTATCCTTTACATTTTGTCTGTTATGTTAGGATGCTCTGGGTCTTATTTAAATCTTGTATTTTACTAGGCATTCACTCTCTTTAGGTTTGTGATGTGGTCTTTGCTGACTTTGGCAGGCAGAGGTTCCAATGGTAATTTAATTTCAGATCCTTTATGGTGTCTCCCACTGATTCCTGATGAGTTATATAAGGGAGGCAAAAGAGGACCAGGCTACTCGTCTCTTGGTGTGGGACACATGTGGTGAGATCCTAGACCCCAGCCACCCAAATGTCTCATGAGGAGGAGCATCTCAGCACATGCAGAGAAAATAATTTCCAGGACCAGGCCACTTGCTGTGGCTGAATCCTATTTGCCAATTGTACCCACTAGTACTGGGTGAAGAATGCATCCGGGACTCACAGGAGCAAAGAGGTTCCTGGGGCAAAGCTGCACTCTGTAGCTGGATCTCTCTGGCAGGATCTGCCATTCTCCTTGGTATCTCGATGGGAAAGGAGAGTGCTTCATCTGGCAGCTACTCTTTGATGGGGTCCTCAATGGACACCTCTTATTAGAGTTGTTGGGCCTTCCTGATGTTGCCAGAGACATGTTCTCTCAGTCTAGAAGGACAAGGAGCCTACCCGAACTGCTGGCTCTTGGTGAGTCCCCTGACTCAGAAAAGTGCTGGGTTGGGTGGTCTTCTGCTGGGTTGTATTCCAAACCACCTTGCCATTTTATTTACCACCCATCCTAGCTCTCCTTTGGTTGACTGGTATGCTGTTTCCATGTTTTATAGTTGAGAGAAGCAAGAAAAAAAATGAGTCAATGTTATCTTGTCCAGACTGGAAGTATTCTTATGTTTTAAACTATGCACATATGATTTATATGCCCTCTTGTTATTTAGATATTTTAATAATAAATTAGAATTTTAAAAGTAAGATCCTTACTAGGCTTAATATTTTTGGTTTGTCTGATGACCCCTTAAAACTTACTACTGGATCATTTCTTACAGGAAATGCAAAACGCACTGCATGGAGTAAAAGGATTTTTTCCCTAGCTGTACATTTCTAACTAAGAAAGTGAGATCTGACAAGCATCATCAGCGAGCTGTGATCACTCCTCACTTGAACAGCGGCTTCGTTTGCACTTTGTATGTAGTATACATTTATTCTATTGGGTTTGTAGTATTCTAAATCTGTTTTTTAAAGAAGGCATGGTTTTTAAAAAAGATTGACTGATTCTAGAGAGTGAGAGAGGAAGGGAGACAGAAACATTGGTGTGAGAGAGAAACATCAACCAGGTGTCACCTGTACACACCCCAACCCCCAACCAGGGATTGTACCTGCAAACTAGGCATGCGCCCTGACAGGGAATCGAACCAGAAACCTTTTAGTTCATGGAATGATGCTCCACCAACTGAGCCACATGGCCAGGGCTTATTCTGAATCTTACAATTTGTTTGGAAATAGAGATTTATACGTGTTTAAAGGCCATACAACAAATTTTCACAAAGTTAATTGATTCTTTTTGCTGAACACCTGTTACTAGATCTGAAGCAGCTACTTTTGTTCCTGGCTGCCCCTCCTCCTGCTACTGAGTTTAGGTGCTGATGAACGGCTGAGGCAGCATGGCTCTCACTGACCAGAAGCTGTCCCTGTTTTCATAGTTTGTTTATCTTAAGTGTATTATTCAAGTTTCTCATCATAACAGACCTACAAGCATAGTATTATTATCTCCATTACATAAGTGAGAAAACTGATGCTAATTTTTCCCCGTACTTTTTCCATGACACAGAGCTATAAAAGTGGAAAAACTGGGAAATGAGCTCATATTTCCTTTCAAAGTCCATGTTCTGTATACTGTACAGCTTCCTTTGTAAAATATGACAATATCCAATTAATACTGTATAGAAAAAAAGTGTTACTAAGTTTTTCAAATTTCTCTTTCTTCTTATATTTTTTCATAAATTCAAAACTAAAATTTCTATTTTTAGCAGAAAGTATAAAACATTAAAAATAGGAAATCCTGCAAAAATGAGGATCCAAGACATCCTTCTCTCTTTCCATTGCTTTATTTTTTTAATCCAATTAGAATCAGAAATACATTAGAATCAAAATTGAAACCAGATATTTGATTGAGGAACATAAATATTTTATGAAATTTAAAAAATGTTTTCCCATAATCTCACTATATATAAGTAGAGAGTAGATATGAGTTTCCTTGGCTTAAATTCGGTAGTATTACTTTGAGCTCGATATCAATATTTTGGGGAAAAGAAGGTTAATTGCATTCCTAGAAAGATTTATGGAAGTAACTGTTTTCTCAGCATAGAATTTTCTTGTAGTTTTAATCTGGAATATTTTTACAAAGTATAAACATTTCTAAGTGCTTTGTGAAAAGAAATTTCATTCTGAGATGGGACATTGAAGACAGTTTACTTTTTATATTTTTTCAAGGTCCAAGTGACGCTGTACCTGTGGAAAAGAGTTTCCATTTTGTAATCTCACAGAGAGACTTCTATTTATTTAAATGTCTGAGCTGTGGCTTGTTAAAAAGGTTTCACATACATCTTACTGGAACATGCAAACATCTAAATAAAACTGGATGTATCTTTTACTTGGAGAACAAAGGTTAAACACCAACCAACATTCTTCAGCTTTTATATCTATAAATTTGATCATTTCCAACAAAAAAAGAATTCTTTGCAAAAAATTTTAAATAAAAACATACCTACTATATTTTTTCATAGTTTTCCTTTAAAAATTGGAAGTACTTCCAACATTTGTACACTCAAATAAATAACCCTTGACCAGCCATTTTACATCTCCGTGGGTCGAGGGTAACCAGCCAAATCTCACACAGTGCTCACCTTTCTTCTGAAAATGCTTGGATAGCGATGTTTCCCTACTGAATATTTCCTTAACCCTCGTAAAGATTCGGATTTTTGGTTTTCTTTTCTTTTTAATTTAGCATTTAACATTAGGCTTTGAAGCTAATGCCTGTGTATTCCTGGCTTGCTGGCTATTTCTTGCCCTAGGATTTACTGTAGTAATTCTTGGCCAGTGGATTAATTAGCAAAAGTATCTTCTGCTTAGTTGTAAATTAAGATCACTCACGGAGAGGGTGCAGTCATATACTGAATTCTGATATATAATCTGAAGTCAAATATTATCAGCGATTTGATTATGAACCCAAAAGCCAAGAAACTGGCTAATTTCTGGAGGATGGTGCTCAACACCTCTCTCATGAAGTAGAAGGATATACATAATATATATTATATTTAATGTATAGATATATAATATGCACAATATTTAAAGTATACATATCTTTTTTTAAGTACTAAAAGAAAAACTAAAACTCAGCTGATTCCCAACTCTTCTTGTTTAACATCATTTAGAGATTCCTAAAGCAATCCCTAAACTCAAAAGTACTCTGGTTTTTGTTTAAAGAGTATCCTTTTATGGTAACACTTTACTACACATAAATAGCATTTAAATAGGTTAGGTGGTGGTGAAGAGAGTAACTTTATGAAATCAAAGAAATATAGACATTTAGGCTTTCCCTACTATATACCATTTATTGATATGGAAATAATGTTATGTTTGAAATTCATTATATGTTTTTTCCTTCACACATCATAATTAAAGATTTACTTCTTTATTTCCATGCATAGCCTATCTACATTTTGCTCCGCATGAATACCAAATTTTTCTTTGGTTCTTCCTGAAGATGTGTTGGTGTTGGCTGATGTTTTTTGGTTAATAGTAAATTAATATTCTCTACATACATATTTTGATCTCAACAGACATTTATTAGGCACCTATTGTATGCCAGGTCATTGGTCTCAGAGCTGTCACTACCACATTTAATCACAAACATACACAATAAAAAGATCAGAGTGTAAACTGATAAAAATAAATGCAACTCTTATCCTATTCTTTACTGCATCCCTACAGTCCTTCTCTGTAATTAGAAAATTCAAAAATATCATGTCTGTCTGATATTCCACATAAATACCATATTAACTGTCTTGTTTTAATTACAAACAAATGATGTCTCTCCTCCATCACTTTTTTTAATTTTAATTTTTGTACACATCTATTCTAGAAGCAAAAACCAATATAAGCAATTAAATAATATCTGGACCTTTTTCCTTATTGCTCAGATTAACAACTGAACATTTTTGGTGATAATTATGAATTGATAACAGACAACATAAGATAAATGTATAAGCCATATATTTATTTTCCTCTAAATAACATAAATATGCATATCTACTCTCCCTGCGAGCTTTACTTTCAACTGTTTTATTTATTATAGTTAAAAACAAATGCAGTAAACAATAAAAATAAAATATATTAAAATAAAATAATAAAATATATGGCCCTATAAAATAATATTAATTTAATATATTAGGCACATATTAACAGTAGTCTACAAGGTTTACCTTGTTACACAATTGACACTGATATATTGATAATTAAAAGCCATTATTAATGGGTATAACTTGCTTTAAAAATATCTGTTGCATAAATTTCAGAAGTTTGGTTTTATTTTTATGCAATGACATGTTTTTCACATTATTTTTCTTTTAATTAAAAAGATGTTGCTCTAATTCCCTCTTCAGCTCAGTAATATTTTAACTGTTAGAGATTTCAGTGAAATTGGTCATTCGTTGGACTCGAACTATTACTTGGAGGAGTCTGACAGGGCATTTCCATAGTGCAAGCATCCAGTGCTTAATCTGCAGTGAGGTCACGCAAGTTTCTGTGGGGAGATGTTAGGAAGCATGATTGTTCTTATTATTTCCCTAGGGCTTAAGTCAGTGCTTTGCACATAGTTATCACCCTATAAATGATTGTTGGATTAGTGAGTGATGATTACAGCTATTCAGAATATCAAACCTTTCCTATGCTTTGATTCTCATCCTGCTTCCCATTAGATTACCAGAAGTCGTGTTTCTTCTCTGCTTGAAAATGCAACTGTACTCGCCCAGATGGTTGCATTCATGCAGAAAAATCCATAACCTACTCATTCCTTAAATCCATTTTTAATTAACAGTTGTGAATATTTAATTTTCAGTGAAGCCTCGGCAAACCTCAAAGCACCCCTTCTGATTTTTGAGAAACTCAAATGGTGGTAAGACTACGGCATCCATTCAGTTGGAAATTAGTGCATTCATTAAAGGTGTTATTTAAACAAACAAAATCATTGCACTTTGTAGCATTCCACAGTGTCAGCTATGGAATCGATGGCAATTTATTTTCATAAATTTGCTCTTCTCATGAAATGCCATGGCTCACAGGGGAAGTGCTGGGGAGCTGCGCCCGTGCAGTCAGGCTCCATTATCCCTGCAGCAGGGATTCTCCAACCAAGTCACTTCATCTGTTCGCAAGATTGAAAAAGCCGGAATGTGGTGGGTTTTCAAAGAGCCCATCTGCGTAATGTCTCAGCTCTCAGCCACTGGTCTCTTCGACACCAGTGATAACTAAATCCCCATGATATGCTAGAGGGCACGGGCTGTTCTATTTGCATTACCAGGAGTAATCTTCTGGCGACTCCACAGGTGGTCAGAGCATGGTCAGCAAGCACTGGGTTGATTCTTAAAGCAGTTTAGCAAGTTGAATATTAACCATGACAAACATTAAAATAACCCAAGCTGATAGGCTCTTTGTTGTTACTTTAGCTTTTTCTCACAACCCATTTTCACTGTTTCACATAATTAAAGTTTTTAAAACAATAGGATCATCACAACCTTTATGCCTTCCCCCTATTTCAGATTCCTAAAAACTGTTAAAGTAAGATATTTTCAGCTCATTCATGGTCTATGACTACAAGGTCAAAAGTCGGATTTTAAAGATTATGGTATTTCAGTTAGAATAAATTTAATTGCAAACATCATGCTCTGGCCCTGGCTGGTGTGGCTCAGTAGACTGAGTGCTGGCCTGTGAACCGAAGGGTCACCAGTTCAATTCCCAGTCAGGGCACATGCCTGGGTTGCGGGCCAGGTCCCCAGTAGGGGGCATGTGAGAGGCAGCCACACATTGATGTTTCTCCTCCTCTTTTTCTCTCTCCCTTCCCCTCTCTCTAAAAATAGATAAATAAAATCTTTTTAAAAGTCATGCTTCTATCTTCAAAGAGTATAGAAGGAAAAAGTGCTTTCTATTGTGCTGCCAAGTCATAAGGAGTGTTCCGTGAAAACTCTTGCTCTTGCCATATTAGACATAACATAATTTTTTAAAGTTAAATTTTTTAGGTATCAAACAAATTTTTTTAGGTATCAATACATACAATAAAATTCACCCTTTTGGGTTACACATTTCTATGAATTTTGGCAAACACATAAATTCATATCACTAAGATTATAACGAAAACATAATTTCCATCATATCAAAAAATGTCCTCGCGCTCCTCTGTAATCTCCGTCCTCTTCCCTCCCTCAGACTCTGCAACGAGGAGTCTACTTTCTATGCCACTGTTTGGCTAGAACGTTACACAAATAGATTTACACAATATTTACTTTCTTGGGTGTGGTTTCTTTAGCAAATCCTCATGTATTTGAAAGTCATTCACCTTTTTGTACGCAAGAAAAGCTTGCTTTATCATTTAGTAGTATTCTATTATGAGAATGTAACATCATTTGTTGATTTGTTCCACAGTTTGATGGGCATTTGAGTTATTTCCAGATTTTGATAATAAATGTGACCTAAACATGTGTGTGTGTGTGAGTAAATGTTTGTGTGTGTGTGTGTGTGTATATATATATATATATATATATATATATATATATATATATATTGTTTTCCTTTTCCTTTTCTTTAGAGCAAGTGTGATTGCTGGGCCTTATAAGTGCATGTTTAACTTGGTAAGAAACTGCAAACTGTTCTCCAAAGTGGTTGTGCCGTATGTTATTGCCACCAGGAATTTGTGAAGTTTCTATTGCTCCATATTTTAGCAATACCTGATACTGTTATTTGGTTTTTACCACTCTTATAGGCAAGGTGGTATGTCATTAAAATTTTTATTTGCATTTTTCTTATGACTAATGATGTTGAGCATATTTTGATATGTTTGTCATCCATATACTGTCTTTGGTAAAGCATCTGTTGATCATTTTAAATACTTATTTTTATTATTGAAATACTAATTAGAGTTCTTTATATATTATGAAAATCAGTTAGTTATCATATATTTACCACATGTGTTTTATAAATATTTTCTACCAGTGTGGTTTATTTTTAATTTTCTGTAGAGTAGCTTTCAAAGGGAAGTTTTCAATTTTTATAAAGTCCAGTTTAACAGATCATTGTTCATAACTCATGTGCTTTGTCTTCTACTTAAGAGAATTTTAATCTTTGCTTAACCTGTAATCTCAGAAGCTAAAAGAAGTAATATTCAATGCCTTGAATTTCGTTTTTAAGACATGATCACGTACTCACCACAGGACTGGAGGAGGTGGGCTCTGAACCCTGGCCCACATCATCTGATAGACCAAGAGTGACCTCGGTGGAAGCGACTAGTTCACAGTCTGTCTGCCTAGGGGTAAAAAGACAGGGAAGCACAATGTCCAAAAAGGCAGAGCAAGTCCGTATGTGATCCAGGTAACACTGAGAACACAGTTGGATGGAAATGGTGTGAGGGCTTTGGGAATCGGTGCAGCGGAATGTCATTACTCCGAAAATCTGCCCCCTGCTGTCAGGAATTCTGCTATTATGATGAGGCAGAGCAGATACTCATTTCTGCCTCTCCTTCTGGGAAAACTTAATTCCAGAAGGGTCGCTGTGTACCTTGAAAGCCTGTGCTGTGTTCTTGATTACAGGATCGCAGGCCTTAAAGCACTGTTTTTCAAAGTGTGATTTCAAGTCCATGTTCATCAGAACCACCTGAGTGGTCATTTAATATGCAGATTGCAGGGCCCCACCTCAGGCGCGTTTAATCTGAAGTGTTTGGAGGGTGGCCAGTAAGGTTCTGGACTTTTTACAAGCTTTCTAGGAGATGAGTAAATTATTCCACTGACCTCAGGTTTAACAAATATTAAACATCAAAGGATTGAGAAAGAGGGAAGTTATGAGGAGAGGCAGCTGTGTGTTTTTATAGAGTTCCTGCCTGTGGAGAGATTCTTTTAGGAGCTGGAGCTGTGTCTGATTCTACAAATAAAATAAATCAGTTATATTTCTGCAGAGGCCAAAAAGGGAAAGGGTGGATGATATTTTGAGCTAATGTATCAATTAGCAATATATTACAAAATGTGGGATATATTAAAGAAATGGGTAGTATAGGCAGAGTCATTTATACCAATTGAAGCTTCAGCAATTATAAAAACTATATAAATCCAATAATCTAAACAATCCTAACTGTAAAATTTTGGGGTTTTGTCTTGAATAAAATGCTTTATTTCATCATTTTCAAGTGGCAGCATTATCTCTAATATATCAAAAAGCTATGCAGTATTTAGGTTGCATTTAATATTTAATTGCAATAACACAAAAATATAAAGGTACCTCAGTCACTTTTGATGTGGATGGCCACGTACATTAATTCTTAATCAGAACTCCTAGAGGCTATTTCACGCTTTTCTGTCTTGTTTTGGGTATTATACAGTGCTCACTATCATGTTGGTTTCTAAATTCCCGATTTTACACATTTGAAATGTATGTCTAAATGCAAGTGAAAGTTTAGCCTGTATATATGAATAAGATTCTGAATAGAAATATGGTTTGTAAAATAAAACAGCAAGCAGTTTAAATCTGAGACATAAAGTCTGACCTAAAAATATCAACTATAGGCCATTATTGAAGAGAGCCATAGACAATGCTGTTTAAACTGCAGAGCTACGAGCACAGGGAGCCTCTGACTCTTCCATCATGCCTCTTTCACAAGTGAAAAAGAGACCTTTGCCCTTGCGGGCGGTTTCGTTTCTGTGTTCTACCCCAGTAACTCACCAAAATGAAAAACAGACTTTGAGTCTGTTGTAGCATTATTTAAAAAGAATAAGTCATACGAGTTACTGCATACAAGTGAATTTGGTTTGGTTTGGTTTTTGTTGCAGCGTCAGTTAACAAGGTGTCGGATGAACACCGTGACCCCATTTTTATCTTAAGCACACTAAATCCATAACTGAGAACAGGGCCTCCTTCTGCAGCTCAGCAAAACTGTATGCGGAGATTTCACCAGCTCAGCTGCTTCGGAGGGAAGGAAACCTCTGCATCCTGACTGTCATCGGGCAAGAACATTTCCACACTCTGTGACTCACACGAGCCTTGATCCCACGGTGCTTTCGCTTCCCACTAATCATATTCACAACCCCTGCTTCCCTTGCCCAAGTGTGGAGAATCTACCATAAAGAAAGTGCACTTTCAGCTCTACTTTCTCTCCATGCAGCACTTCCCTGATTTGGGAAACAGCTCAACTCCTGGCCTCCCATGAGCACACAGAACAGCAGAATGGAAGAGTGAAAACTGCCAAAATGCTAATCATGGAAAAAAAAAATAACAAGATCCAGATGGGACAAAATGGACATATTTCATTTATCCTGGGAAACTCTACAGTATATCATTTGTGATGCATAATACACCGAGCTCGGTCCTTTATAAACAAACACTACAGAGGCATATGTCACAAGATTATAAACAGAGTTGGCCATAAATTCGATGGGGCCAACCCTCTGCATTGTGCACACGGCTGAGGCTTATTCAGCGGTATTGGGGGGCTACAGTCTGTTCCCTTGGCTGCTCATCAAACCTGTAATCTCAGCTCACCCAATGGGGCAGCGTCCCAGGGGACCAATTCACCCTAATGCGACTCAGAGGCATTTCACACCAAAGAAACTACAGCTCACTTTGAGTGGGCCACGCTTGCTCTGGGAACCACGCTACAGGCAGCAGGAGGGTTTCTGAAGAGCTACAAAAGCTGCTCTCTTCAGTGGGAAGGAAAGGGTGTTCAAGAAAGCTAAGATTACTGGGATTCTGCTGCCAATCCTCAACCTCAGCCCTGACATAAGAGATTTTGGAAAGGACTTCACATTCACCTTTTACCACATTCTTTGGGTAACTCTAAGAAATGGCTCCAGGAAACATACTTGGGGAAACATTGAAATAGATAAATGATTAGGTATCTGCATTTATGAGTATTGAGATATTTCTGAGTCACTTTTCCAGCCTTCTTTAGGAAGGAAATTGTTCTGCATTCTAGAGGAGTATAATACATGTTTAATAGACTGTAACTAGCCACTTAGGTGGAACACCCTCAGTAATATATTAAAAACAACTATATGCATTTAAAAAACACTAGGCACCAAAGGGATTATTAATAAACAATTTCTTATATACTTCATGTGCCCTGCTTTCCCTCTGCACCCCATGTGCATGAATTGTCTGTATGTTAATATCCAGAATCACTTCTCTCTGTCCTGACTGATTTGAGAAGAAGCAGAGTAGAACTTGGAGTTAGACTCAGGCTAAGTTAGCTAGATATATGACTTCATGGAAGTTACTTTAATGCTTCCTCCCATATCATTCATTCTAAAACTCAAGGTCTATGTGTAACTGTGCAAACTGGGTTTCAGCCCCTTGGAGCCTTCATTCTACATGACCCAGCGATTTGTGTTGAGGAAACCAGGTTTTTATTAACAGGGCTCCAACTTTGAGAGAGGGGCTGAGAGCACTGCTGCTCAGACCCCTCCTCTCCCACGAGCCCCGGAACTTCCCTTGCTCCCCGAAAGACTATAAGCCAAACCATGCTCAGAAGCTCCCCATTTCCTTATCTGTCTTTAAGCCAGTCATGCAAACAGGTCTCCATCCTCTCTGGATTGTGCACATGTGGGTTTCAGAGTCAACATCCTCTCGCAGCAGCTCTCCCCTTCAGGATCTGGGGTGCGCTGCTCCCAGTCTCCATGTAGCTGTCCTGAACTCGTGTGCCCTGCTGTGCTGGATCATGGTGTCCCAGAGGCTGGAGCCCAGGGAGACACACATACCTTTGTTGGACCCTGCCTGCAGGAGTGGGCTCCCATCCACGTGGGGTGTAAGCCCCTGGTGGGCCCAGCATCTTCTAGTCCCATGGCACTCTTGTCCATGCAGGGAGCAGGCCCAGAGGCCCAGAACATCCAAATGTCAAAAGCCCAGAGACAGTTTGCACCAAGTTCCAAAGTTTCATACCAAGAGGCCCCGTACCAAGGGAGGGACTTCTCCATACCAAGCACACAGAGAGAGAGTGTGTGCACAGGGGGTAGAGAGAGAAAGAGAGAGAGAGTGCTTCTGTGCCTTTTCTTTAAAAAACAGACCCTCCTGAAATCCCACCTGTGCAGGGAGACAGTGGGAGTGTCCAGCCTTTCCTACAGTGTGTCAGTGTCTGTCATTTTTGTCAGCTTCCCAGTGTCTTTGACCCTCTTTTGGCTGCCATATTTAGTCAGGGCAAAAGTTTCCCAGCCACACCCCGCAGCTCTTACAGGTGGTATTTGAGTTTCTCCCCCCTTCCTCCCCCTGGCTATGTCATGAGTCACTCTGCTCCTCCTTTCTGGAA
The DNA here is from genome assembly GCF_022682495.2 of Desmodus rotundus. Lineage (NCBI taxonomy): Eukaryota > Metazoa > Chordata > Mammalia > Chiroptera > Phyllostomidae > Desmodus > Desmodus rotundus. The sequence goes on along the minus strand of NC_071389.1, from coordinate 71,017,055 downwards.
GGCACTGGTCGTTAATCTGCCTTTGTTATGTAATATACCTCAAAGGCTATGCTGTCTGCTCCTGGGGCACCCTTCCCCGCCCCCTGCCTTTTTGCAGAATTTGAGGGGGTTCCCCTATATTCCAGATACCTGTGCTCTGACCTACTCCATTGCCTATATAACAGTGATTGTAAGTTTGAGAATAGGGTGGGGGTATAAGAGGAATTTAGAAATTTACCAGGTGAGGGTCAGGGAGTTTGTAACCCCTAGTGGCAAAGGACACAGAAGGGCAGGAAATATTTGGGGGAGGGTACTTACTCCACCTGCTTTTCCCCAGGAAAAGTCAAATTGATGGGTAAGATGGAAGTGAAGAAATATCCTGCATCTTTACATTTATTTTTGGTCATAGCTTTGCATTCTCAATAACTTATGATTTAATTTTTTTATCAGAATGGTTCCTTTTCATGTAATGTCCCTCCATAGACCTGGCATGTATTGGTTTGGCCAAAATGTATGTTTTTTTCCCATAAAATAAAAGACACATTTTCACCAATAACTTTATTGATTTGGATGTTTTGAGTATGTCGGCTATCTCCCTTGTGGCCTAACATTGATTGTTCTCAGTTAATATCACAATTTTCTCACTACCGACTTCAACTGCTCTAACTGACCAGGGGGCATCGTCCAGTGAGAAATATCCAGTATGAAACTTGGCAAACCACTTTTGACACATTTGATCAGTCACAGCACCTTCGCCATACACTACACAATTTTTTTTTTGCATTTCAGTTGAATTTTCGCCTTTCTTGAAATAATAAAGCATAATATGCCAAAAATATTGCTTATTTTCTTCCATCCTCAATGTTAAAAGGGCTACACAAAATTCATCAATTTTGATGTTTTTTTAAAATGTGTGCTGATATGACAGCTGTCACAATACAATAAAAAATTGTTTTGGATGAATTTAAAGACAACTGAGCACCAATAGAGCCATCTTATGGAAAAAAACCAAACTTTTTTAGCAAACCCATTATTTCGTTTTAGACTGATAGAAAGCATTGCCTACTTAATTATCTTTTATCTTCCCCACTCTTGAGTCTTCAATCTTATATTTTTTCCAAAATAGTGATTATGGAGAAGACAAAACACGTGGGTGCCTTTTTCTACATCTAATGGAACTGTCTGAAGCTCCAGGATATTAGTCACATAGCAACCTGATGTGACCCTTTAGTTTTTGTCTGGGTTCGTCTTTTTTTTTTCCTGAAAATATTCTACAACTTGATATCATAGTAGATTATAGGAATGTCTAAATCTTAATCAATCTTGATATCCTCCTCCAGATCTGCAAAGGACCCCAAGTTTGAAAATCACTCCCTCCCAGTTCTTAAGTTAATAACTCCAGTCCCACGGTGATAGCATTAGGAGGTGGTATCTTTGGGAGGTGGTGAGGTGACGAGGGGGAGCCCTTCCTAAATGGAATGAGAGCCCTTAAAAGAAGAGGCCGCAGAGCTTGCTGGCTCACTTTTCACCCTGCGAGGATTCAAGGAGGAATCAGTAGTCTCAACCCAGAAGAGGGTGTTTACAAGAACCCGACCATGTAGGCACTCTGATTTTGGACTTACAGACTCCGGAATGGTGAGAAATAAAATTCTGATATTTAAAAGTGACCCAGTCTGTTATAACAGCCCAGACTGACTAAAATAAGATCAAAGTTTATAACTGAGGCAAGAATGACTAGGTGTAATTCTCTAGAGCCATTCCTAAAACTCCCAACACTGTGATTTATGAGAAATAATATCCTTTAATTTCCATACATTAACTGATTTCACTTTGTGCTCACTTTCTCTTCAGTGGAAAAGCAACCTGCAGTCAACCTAGTTTGCCTACCACAGTTTTTTTCTCTGAGGCATCTAAATTCTGGGAGTCTACAAGGTGTCATGTCAGTGGGTGGGGAGCATCTGGCTCTTGGTTATTATCATTGCAGCTGACATCTGTTGAGCTATATTTTATATCACCTGTTCTGTAGACTTTACCCCATGTAGGGAGCTGTAGGGATGTTTCATGCTTCTGACTACAGAAGATCTCCAGTTCCAGCTCTGCCTCAAATTGCTACCATCCACCTATTAGGCCATAGAAACGTTTAGCTCTTTCATTTACTGGACTGGGGCAGGGGAACTCCGTGAACTCTCTGGGGCAATGAAAGGTCCTTTAACACATCTTCACTCTTCCAGGGTACACAGGAAATTTTTCTCCTAACATGCAGAATTTGGCAGTTTCCCACAGTTTTTGTGGTTGGAAGTCTTCTGTGCTCTAAGATTTCCAAACTAACCCAAGAATTCTAATATCACCCCACCCCAAGCAATCCTGGGGAAAAGGGGTATTGGTACAAGGAACTTCTCATAACATTTTTTCTATTTCTGTTTCCTCTTAATCATTCTCCTTCCCTCCCTATGTGGTAAATTTTATCTAGAATTGAGGAGTTTAATTTGTATTTTAGGAGTTTAGGTTTTGTATTCTTTCAAATTTATTTTTTCCTGAATTTTGTTCCTCTGTTGCAGTCTTCAGCCTGATACTTCTTTTAAGGCAATGCTGGCAGAATGTTTTGTTCTAGTTTGGTTGAGGTTGGAATAAGGGTGTGAGTGGGGGGAAAATATAATTACAGAAATAGTGGGAAAATCATACTGGCTAACAAAAATATTTCTCATCATATTTATTTGTGATCTCATCGAAACATATTTTTAGGTTTAATCACTGGAAAGTACAAAGGAAGGTAGAGTTGGTGGTACAGGGTCAATGAATGAAATGCATTGTGTGAACCAAATTTATGAATTTGATTTAAAGATGTGCCTTGAACTTAGGCTTTTGTTCAGTTCCCATAAACCAATTATATTTAATTTCACAGAGGCATAAACTACATGGAACACTGAACAGACTAGATAATAAGTACAAGAAAAATTGCAGATCTCTTTTGTTTTGGAAATTTCAAGGTTTCAGAGTATATAAATGACACTTGAAGCCCAACCATGACTCTTAATCCCGAGTATTTGTCTTAGTTTTTGGTGCCCTAATCCATTTTGTACGTAGGCATAACAATTTCTTTTTATTTTTCTAGAAACATGTTCCTCTTTGTACAACTTTGTTTTGAGCTAATAATTAGAGTCACTAATTGCATTTCACTTGGATTTATTTAAGTCTGAGTCCCCGGATCATGGAAGCCTAGAGTTCCATTTCCCCCACAATGAAGCTGCTGGGGGGACCAAACAGGCTGGCAATACGTTCAGTACAGCAGAGGACACAATGTCTAGTGTGACGAAGACACGAACATTAAGGTCTGGGGCTGAGTTCACCCAAAGCTCAGAGGGAAAGAAAGAGAAGCAAGTCTGTCAGCAAAATGTCTCCAATTCCGTGGTCTATATTAGGCATATTAGTGTAGAATTTTAAAGGAAAATTTCAAGACTTACTCTGAAATTTCAGTTTTGTTCCTTAAACTTTCAAGAATCTGAATATCTAGAAGTTACTGATATGTGCTGATTGAAATACATATATGTGTGTATATATATGTACTATGACATATAGATATAGATACAGATTATAATATACTTGGAGGTGAGAAAGAGGGGGGAAAGGAAATTAAGATGTGTTGAACACTATATAAATGACATTTACATTATCCTTCTGGAAAACATTGATTAAATTCAATACACATCACACATTTATTTTTGTTATTTAGTATAAATTGGTGAGCAAATTTAAATATAGTCCCTGCCTTCACTGAATTTACAATCTAGTGGTAGGCAGTTCAATCAAATTACCTTACAAATTAAAGTAAAATTATAATTGTGCAAAGTGTGATAAAGGAGAGGACTCAAAGGTGTATGTTCTATAAGAACATCTTCCAGAAGTAGAGTTGAAATTACTGCCAAAATCTGTAGGTAAATGCCTTCTAAGTCTAAATACTAGAATGCAACTGACATTAAATAATAACGATGGCCTACTTTAGGTTACTTTTAACAGCCACACTAGTTTTAAAATATTGAGAGTTATGGTAAATAGTTGATTCTTAAAGTACCTTCGTTCCTATCTTCCCTGCCTATTCCACCTTCCCTTCAGGAATATTCCAGATCATCTCCAACAAGACCCACGCCATCATCCAACAACTAACAGGTTGACACTTAATAGATTAGAGTCCCTAAGATGTTTCTTCAGTGGTGAGCATGTGTTTTGATTGATTGGTTCCCATTTCATACTTGTTAAGTGTTTTTAATGTCACCCCTAGCTGTATAAAAAAGTTTAAAATACGATGTTTTGAAAGGCTATGTAGCTTCTAAGCAGAGAAGATACAATTTCAAAGCAGAGAAGCTATAATTGGGAGTTAACTTGGAAAGTCTGTGTGGCAGGAAGTGCACATTAAAGAGAATAGACATGCATAGGCCCCGTGGTGTGAAGGATGATCTCACACCTGCAGAACTGAAAGGCCAGTGTGGCTAAAGCTCATGGAGGAATATGTAATATGATAAAATATGGCTTGAAACCAGACAAGAATCAGATAGCATAAGGCTTTGCAAGTCAAGCAAACATTTTTTTTTTCTTCAGAGAAGGAAACAGCAATAAAGGAATTCATGTAACAGGCAGTATGATTGTTAATTTAGTGTCAACTTGACTGAATTTTGAGGTGCTCTGATGTCTGGTCAAACACATTTTCAGGTGTATCTGTGCAGATGGTTGTGGATGATATTAGCATTCGAATCTGTAGACTGCGTAAAGAAAGCATTTTGCTTCCTAGCACAGGTGGGCCTCATCCAATTAGTTGAAGGCCCTGTAGGACAAAAAGCTGGCTTTCCTCCAAGAAAGAGGGAACGCTTTCTGCTTGATTATTTTCAGCTGGTACATTGATCGTTTCCTGCCTTCAGAACTTGAACTTAAAACTTTTGCTTTTCTTAGGTCTTGAGCATGCTGACTTTCAGACTAGAACTTACATGATCAGCCCCCTGGTTGTCAGGACTTGGCCATGGACTTGCACTTCCACTGTCAGCCCTTCTGAGTCTCTAGTTTACCAGTTACAGATCTTGGGACTTTTCAACCATCAACCATCATAATTGGATGTAGCAATTCTTGTCATAAATCTTTATATAGGGTCTGGCAGAAGTAACACCTGCTTGGGTGTGGTTAGTAGGGTAATAATATGGGTGTAATAATTTATAGTTTTAATTTGAACATTTCACCTAACATGTCATATGGTGTGCTTGACTGTGATATTGTTATGTCACAGAATTACATGCTTATAATTTTGTAATAAAAGAAGGGCGTTATTTGTGCCAGACCCTGTATCTCTTATTGGTTCTGTTTTGCTGAAAAAAACAGACTAACACAGGTACCATAATCAAAATTTGTATTTGAGGAATAGTTCTCATGAAGGTAGAGAGTGAAGATGAAAAGTTTTTTAAGAGGTTAATGAGTTAAGAATACAGGTAACTTGTTCTACAGGAGCAGTTTTCAGTGGGAGTGCCAGACCCACTCAAGGACAGTTTTGGAAATTAATGAGAATGTTTTTGGTCTGCTTTATTGTTTAGGGGGTGGGGGTAGCTACTGGTTACTAGCACTTACTGGTAGGTGGAGTCCAGGTCTACCAGGCATGCCTTGCAATGTGTAGGAAATTTAAGCTTAAAGGGACAATTGTCTATGTCTCACAAAACTTCAGAATGGCACAGTAAAAAGCATAGATTTTCATATAAATGATAAACCTGTCTAGAGTCTAATTACATTTTACATATAAACAAACAATATTTTTGCATGATTTATGTATACACTGAATTTTTCAGGAATGCATGCATCTACTGTGTAACTGGAGACATGATTTTACTGCAGTTTGGGAGGTTACTAAGAGTTTTGGCCATTTTGGGAAACAATACAGTATTACTAAGGATAATACTGCTCCTGGTATTTGAGTCCAATACAATGTACCTGGGTCAGTCTTCCTTTTTAGCTTTCAAATCCAGAGTGATTACTTATACAGGTGCAAATATCTGACAGTATTGGTAGGTCTTCTGGCCTAGGTACTCTTCATATTTACATATTGAAATACAGATTACTTTAATGTAAGTTTTTTCTGGTTATACTTCATATTACAGTTAAATTTTTTGAAATGTTACATGTAAGTTGGGCTATATTATATATGAATTCATTTCAGTATATGAAAGGAGATATTATAAAAACATTTTCTATAAACAGGAGGCATTGTCCTGAGACAGTTGGATATCACTGGCCGTAGATTCATGCTTCTGTCAGTAGGCATGGAAAAGGTGGACAGAGTTCAAAGATGTTTTCAAACATGAAATTAACAAGAACTGATGTGTGATTGACTATGAGGGTGCGGTAGGTTGAAAGACAAGGAAGAGTCAAAGATGACTCATGGATTGTGGCTTGTACAAATAAATGGAAGGAGGTGCCGTGTACTGTGTTAGAGGACCCTGGAAGAAGTCTCAGCTTGGAAAGATCGACATGAATTCAGTTGTGGTGACCGTGATGAAGTCAGACAGGATGATGGGACAAGGTATCAGAGAAAAGGTCTGGGGTAGCAAGATAATTTGAGAGTCATCACATATGGTCAAAGGGAGGCCATGAAATCAAGTGTGAGATTCCATTTCCCATCTCCATCTGAGCCACGGAGAATCCCAACACTTAATGACACTTAACATTAAATTCTTACCAAAATGTGTTGGAGAGGCATTACTTACTGTTCCCATTTTATGTTTATTATGTATGTATGTATTGATGTCTTTATTTATTTATTCATTTACTTAACTGAATTTATTGGGGTGACATTGGTTTGCAAAACCATATAGGTTTCAAGTATACAACTCAATAAAAATAATCATCCGCACACTGCATTGTGCGCCTATTGTCCCAAACAAAATCTTGTTCTGTCTTTTTTGTGCCCTGCTCTGCCCACCTCCTCCTACTCTGCTACCCCGCTTCCCCTCTGGCCATCTCTCCACTGTCGTCTGTGTCTTCGTGTTATGTATGTATGTTTTTGATCAATCCCCTTACCTTCATACTGTGACTTTAGTCATAGAGTCTTTAGTCACCAACAGAGGAAGTAGCAGATTTGGGGATTGTGGATTGAAGAAAACAAAGTCTAAATCCATTTTCCATTCCTTTTGAGTGTATTAGTGATCAAATAAAATCTCTCAGTGAATTTACATTGGGGAAGGACATATAATAAACTAACATTATATTATAGTTGGGAGCTAATTCTACATTGGTCTGTTGTGTTTCTGACTGCCTTTTTTTCTGGGTGTTAATGACAAGAACATTTGTACTGTGATTATCTTTGGAAGATAAAGATTGTATGTCCCTCTGGAACAAAGAGTAGGCATGTTTATAGTGTACTATAGAAGAACTTGGGTTGCCTAAGCTCAGGGTATATCTCCTGTTACTCTGTATGGTGGGTGTGCAGGCGTCCATTCAAGTCCATTCACATCGCCACCATGGGCCTTGAGGCAAGGGGAATTGCTGTAAATATGCTGACGTTCATGTGGCTTGCTGTGTTATAAGTAATAACAGTCTTTCTCTCTTCCCCAGTCCGATGTCTTCTGCCATCATACACGACATGGTGATCGTCTGACCTGTTAGCTTGCAAGTAGGATAAGAGCTTGGAAATTCTTGAGGGAGAATATTATACATATTATGTATTATATACATTATACATTATATATATATCCATCCTTTGTAGGACATTTGAGGACTTCAAATTTAATTCCGAGTGAAATGGGGAGTCATCGTCAAGCAGCGGAATGAGATGGTTCTCCTTCTATATTGAAAGAATCCCGGCTGCTGCTCTGCTGAGACCGCCGTGGAGGAAAGCAGTAGTAGAAGAAGTAGTAGGTGCCCTGGGAGACATCTATATGTTATTGGCCAAGGTCTTTAGTACACAGTTTACTTATAGATATTTAGAGCACGGTGAGACAATCTTGCTTTTAAAAAATTACTACTCTATGAAGTGTTCCCTGTTACTTACCATATAGCACATTTAAATGCCCTGTTCATAAACCATGAAAAATTAAATATTGTGAGTATCCAAGAGCAATGACCGTTTTTCTGAATCTTTAGATTATGTCATGATATTTATTAGTCAGTAAGACCACAGGTGACATAAACCAACAGCCTTGATGAGGGCGATGATGGATGCTGAAAAAACAAATGAACAGCATTTACCAACCAAGTCAGTGTTAACTATACCAGGCATCATGCTTTTATTAAAATGCTAATGTCTATTAGCACCCCAAAGTAATAGAATTAACTCGGCAGGTGCAATAGATGGCTGGGAATGAGGGAATTATTTTAATACAATCTACTCTTTCATTTTTTGCCTATTTAGACACAATATGATTGGAATTCCATTTGTTCCCATTGGCACCTGCAACATCATCTTTTCTAAATACTACAAAATAGATTTTCTACATCACTCCAACCAGGAAACTTCATTATAGTGTCTCCGAGGAGCAGGAGAAGAAGCCGCTTTGTCACAGTGTCAGCGTTCTAACAGCCCCTCGGTAGGTGGTTCACTGACTAATTTGAACCAGAACTTCATCACAGTCTTACAGCAGATGTGGATGGAATGGTAATTGATATTAAATTAGTGCATGTTCTAAATGCAGGTCTGACTTCACCGCAGAGAGCGAGCAGGTGGGCCCCCCCCCCCCCCCACACACACACGCAAAACATTACTGGGAACAAAATGCAAAATGACCGGAGTGAAAGTCCAAGAAAGGGATTTGGAGAGAGTAGGCAATTTCCAGTTTGCTTAGGGTAAGCAAACATTCCCCAGTCAACTGCTGACTAAACGGATTAACAAATTCAAGTATTTTCAGGTTGGGGGAAAGAAGAATTAGCACATGAACTGACAATGAATTTAACAGGGTTTTAGCCTGAGGTGGGCTGAAATTTCGAACTGCACTTGCCTAGGAAATGGGGGCAATTTTGAGGCCAACACTGGTATTGGGTCAGCTTTGCTATTACTTACAGACCTCTGGGTTCACTTAATCTCCAAATTACTGTTGGTTAGTTACTTCAGCACATTTCTAATTGGGTCCCAAGAATAGGTGAATTTCCTCTGAGAAAACATTATATACACAAAACAGGTTCACACAAATCAAATATTCTGTTTTCTTTCTGTTGTTATTCAAAATATTGAAATATGCCATACTCATAACACAATGAAATTATTCAAACTGCAACGTGAAGTATATTCAAATATGGCTTTACACATTGAAGGTATATATTTCACACAGAAATATTTATGTTCACATGTTCATAAAACTAACTGGATTTTCTCTATTATGTCTCAGAGGATTTTTCACGTTATGTTACCAGCCATAAATTGTCCATTGAACACCTTTGCTATAATGTTACATTACAGGCAGGCTTTCTACCCAACGGTTCAATGAGGGGAGACTCCGATACAATTCTGTCTTCATTAAGCTTGTGTCACTCCCCACAAAAACATGCTTTGTGCATTTCATCTCTGAATCCAGGATATCATGTGCCAACACACAACTAGCCAGAAGTACCATGTAAGTGTTAAAAATAGACCCTAATATGAAATTGCATGCATACAACTTCTGCTTTGATACATGTTTTTTCTTACAATAAAAAGAGCTACATCTTTTAACTTCACCCAGAGGAAGTACTTTTTGGCCAACCCAAACCAGGATGCTTTGGGTTTAAAGTGAGGCATGTGGTTAATTTGCAGAGCTGATGAGGCTTGCAAGGGGAGGAAAAAGCATCCGTGACCTTTCTCCAGCAGGAAAGTCCTTGTCATCTCTTTTTACTTACAAAGGGGATAAGAGAGGGTTAAAGTGGTTTTTGACAAGACGCTTACTTCCTTCATTGCAGCAGGTGTTGATAGGAAGTCAAAGGTGTTCATATCTAAGGGTGGTATTTTCTCAGAGAATTTGGAGGTGAAGCAGTTTGTTGAGAGTGAGGTGGGAAACGGGAAAGTCATAGGTTTAGGAAAAGAATTGAGGGCCTAAGCAGGGAATGAAACAGTAACCCTCTGAAGAAATCAGTGAAATTGCAGGACACGTTTAATTCTCTAGGTGAGTGTCCTTTGTGTGTTACAAATGACTTAGAAGAACAGTTGCAAGAGAAAAAACCTTCAGAAATATTTGAACACAATATCTATATTCAAAAGAAGTCTATACTCTTTTAAGGTAATTTTCTTGAGGGACCGTCCTTATTTATGCATAAGAGCACTGACACTTTTAATTAAAGAACACTATGCTATTACAGTTCATATCAATGTACACTCTGGCAGTTACATAAATCTATATAGTAATACAATGTCAAATTCCTGGTTTTGATATTGTACTGTATTTCTGTAGGATGTATTTCCTGCGTGAATAAAAGGTACATGCATTATATTTGCAACTTCTTTTGAATCTGTAATCATTAGAAAATAAAAAGTCAAAACAAAACAAACCAAAAACACATCCCCCTTCACAGAGCTGGACACGTTTCTTGGTGTGTTCTACAAGAGGATATTGAGCCAAGAGGTAAAATTGTAAAATAGCCTCTGTTTCCTAGCTTTCTGTCAGCTCTTGTAAAAACAGACTCTGCAGTGATTGAAAACGATAACTCTGAGGTGCATGTTAAACAATACGGTGCCAGGCTTTTTCTAGCTGTCCATATATGGTTGTTCCAGGGGGAAGTACCTTGCCTCACTTTTATTAAAAGAGGTTTTCTTTACTTATCGTGAATCATGTAGCAAGACCTGCAACTACCTCTAATTGATTACAAAGGAGGGTAGAATGCTATTCCAAGTACACAGGGTACAAAAGAACATAAACTGTTGCCTGAATACCAAGAACAGCAATCGATTATTAACTACAATTTGTGTTTTTTGAACATGAGAAAAGCCCAGCGGGACGTAACTGAACAACAGAGAAATCTCAAGACATTGCTGCAGCCAGCTCCCTCCAACCCTAAACAAATGAAATTTAAAAATATGACAGAGTTGTGTTATCAAGATTTCACCTTTGTATCATCAACTGTACACATATGACTCTGGAATAATACTAATTAGAAAAACATATATGCATATTATAATTCAAATTTCCTAAAGTGTAATAGAAAAGATCTCCTTTGTTTATGTTGGACAGTTACCCAAATTTAGCTTTCATTATAATTGTTGCTCCAGACTAGAATCAGTAAAAAATTGTTTTTTGTATCTATCTTAGATACATTTAATACTATGTGATGTTTTCAGTGAGCTAAGATGTTTTCCACAGCACAAAATGGTTTCTTAAGATGCCTCAAATAGTCCATGGGTGGAGGGAATCTTTCAGTCACTTCAAAATATAATCCTCCTATATTTAGTTTTATAATTATGTTTAAGATCTTTAAAAACTGAAAATTATGATTATTGGATGTTACGTGGATTTTCTCACCACATAAGGTAGTTGCACATCCCTAAGTCACACACTCAGTGCCTCCAGATGTGCTGAGCTGGTGAGGTTGTCAGGCGTCGTGTTATCCTTGATTTTCTGATTTTGAGAGGGAAAGATGCTGTAAGTAACAGCTGGGGTGTCCACAGATATAATTGCTGATAAATTACTAAAGTGTGCCCATTTCTACAAAGTGAGGTGAAAATTGGAGGGATTCCCAATTATTATGTAAAAGAAAGCAAAAACAAACAAAACTAAACTTAGCTTGAGCATAGTATAAAATAGTAAACCAGTATTCTAATTTTAAAAGCTGACTCTAAACTAATGATCCCACTGGATGGGACCTCTCCTCTGAACTTCAGATTCATAAACGCAATGCCTACTTAACATAACCACATGGATTTCTTTCTAAAACCCATGTCTAAACCTTCGCTCCTGATATTCTCCCCTACTTTCTCTAACTACACTCTTTTTAGTCTTAGTTGATGGCAAATTAGTTGTTCAGAGGAAAAAGCTTGGGTCAACTTTCTTCCTCACAATATCCAGGGGCATTATAATGGTTCTACCTTCAGATATATTCAAAATCCTACCATTTCTCACCATATCCACCGACTCTTCCTTGGCCTCAACCACCATTTTGTTTTTTGCACGGATAACTTCAATAGCTTCTTAATGGTCTCCCTGTCTACTCTGCACACTCCTATAATTTCTTCACAATAGCTCAGCCAGATTAATCTTCTCACTCCTTCTCAAACCTTACAATAGGTATTGCTTTCACTCTGCAACCAACTCCTGCATAGCCACAGCATTCCACAAAGTATGACTCCTGCATTATCTCACTTTTCTTCACTAGGCTCCCTCCACTCCAGCTACACCAGATTCTTAGATACATCACAGGTATTCTTATATAAGGCCTTTGAAAGGGCCCTTCCCTTTGCCTGAAGAGCTGTTCCCCTTGATATCCACAGGAAAACTTCCTCATATACTTCAAGTTCTTCCTCAAATTTTAAGTAAGTTTTCAATTATTGGCAAGGGAGTAGAACAGTTTGGGGAGTATAAAATAATTAAATCACATTGAAACAGTTTCTTATACAGTCATGCAGACACTCACTCACCATACTTCCCCAGAATTCTACTTCTACTTATTTACTCAAGATAAATGAAAAGCTTAAGGAAACTATGAAGTGGAACAATATATATTTTCAAATTACCAAAAAAAACCCCCTACCAACCAAGAATAATATACCTGACAAAATTGTCCTGTACAAATGAAGGTAGATAAAGACTTGCCCAGACAAACAAAGCTGAGAGAGCACCACCACTGGACAGGCCTTACAAGGAATGCTGAAGGGGGTTCTTTAAGTTCAGACAAGAGAACCCTAAATAGCAACATCATCACCTAAGAAAGTATGAAACTCATTAGCAAAGGTATACACACTTAAAGTACAGAAAGAAAAAAATAATCTCTCCGACCAGAGATATAGCTGACAAGATCAGGAAAACATCAGAAAAGGCAATGAAGAAAGGGCTGGTCTGTGAAGTAGAAGGAAGACTAGGAGAGCAGCGCTTGAAGAGAGAAGTGAGGAAAGCTTTTAGGGAGAAGGGAATGATCAGTCACATCCAAACGCTGCAGCAATAAGGACGAGAACTGGGATAAAATTTTGTTTTTGCCAGTCCGTGTTTGGCAAAAGCTGGATTAGAGGAGTGGTAGGCGTGAAAGCTGATGAGGGTTGGTTGGAAAACTCAGGGTTGCTGTCATCCTGGAAGTTACTTAAATGCATCCAATATTAGTTCTTCTCTTAGCAATCTTCCTGACACAAAAAGATATCATATTTCTGTTAATAGAGAGAAGGGTGGTAAGTAGACACAAAAAGCATACTATTATAAGTAATTTTGTATTTTCCTACCATAGAATAGATCTCCATTTCCTTGTCAATTTTAATTCCGACCAAGACAAAAAGATGTTACATGGGGCGGGTATTCGATAGCAATGTGGAGAAACTTGGAAACAAACATTGATCATTGATGGGAGGCAGACTAGACTGGAAAGGTGCAACGGCGGCAGCCTGAGCAACTGCACATCCCCGCAGAGGCACTGAATCCTCCGCTGAGGGAACGGAGGGCGCCAGCAGGGCAACACAAGTCAGTAAGGATACGTGTACCAGTCTGATTGTCCTGCCGAGGTTCAGCCTTGTCGAATGCTGCGAATGTTGGTTCTGTCAGTAACACGTGATGGTTTTGCCTTTAGCTGCCCGAGATTGGTATAAAGACTTGGTTACGTCTTAGCCTACCCAGAAGTTATGAGAAAACTCACAGAGGTATTCAATTAGCTTGACAAATTATCAATTTGTAGAGTCCCTTGTACACGGAGTAGCGTGCCTACAAAGCCTGTTTTTGTGATCCAGCAGCTGCCCCATCCTCAATTCACAGCCTCGCTAATCATGTGCTTGGCTTACTATTGTCTGAATTACCAAGCCACTTGAGATGGGAAGAACATTGGAAGGAAATATGCCTGCATTTTGAGAATTGAAATGGCCACACATGGGAATGGGAAACATATTTTTGAACCAGTGATAGACTACATTATGGCTATTATAATTACAGTATAAAACAGTCACATTTTTATATATATTTAAAACACCAGACCGCCAGATACTTTTCACTTTCTTATGTGTTACTCTTTCTGCATGTCAAATATCATAAACTAAATTTAAAAAGAAACACAACTTTTCCCTTGTCAAAGTAACTGTATGCTTTCACTTAGGATGAAATTGCTGTCTCCCTGTGAAACACAACCATAAACTGATAAACCAAATATTATAAGTTAAGCTCACACGCCCTGGCTGTGGTCTGTCAGGAGAGTGTGGAACCCTGCTTCTTGCCTTCTTCTTTTACTCTTCTAGTAGTAGAAAGACATGAAAAAATAAGACTCAAAAATTCAAAAGTTCTCTAGTGTTTATTTCTTGCCCACTCTGGTGGGGTACAGAGGTTGTAAGGTACAGTGACAAATACTATAGATTGCGCAATTTTCAGGCATCAGGGATCACGGGCTTCTCGGGGAGCTGACATTTTCTCATTCCTGGGCTGAATCTTGATTAGTCTAAGCAAATCTCAACAATTATATCCTTGGTTGTCACTGACTTATTTAGGGAGAGGGATGTGATACATTTCTGGCCAATAATCTGAAGCCCCTTGGCTGGGAACTTCTGGGAAAGTTACTCTTGCTCTTAAAAAGAGATACAAGTCAAGGACAAATCCTCCCCCGTTTCCCGCCTTTTTCTATTGAGTAATGGGTGAAGCTGCTGCAGCTGAGCTGTAGTCATAGGAAAGGCTAGTTAAGCAGAAAGAACTTGTTGTTCTTTAAGCAGTTGAAGTATCCAATCCTGAAATTACCCCACCTCTGCAGTTCTTGTTATGAAAACTAGTGTTAGTGGATTTTCTACTAGGTGTATTTTATACTTCATTGTTTTTCCCCATATGATAAAACAGTTTTGCACAATCGGACACAATAGTGATTCAGAGGACATAGACAGAATTTAGAAGCAAAGGACCTGAGTTTGAATCCTATCGGTTTCTTTTTTTTGTCAATTTTTCAATTATTTTATTGTTGTTCAATTACAGTTGTCTGCATTTTCTCCCCACCCCTCTAACCCACCCCATCCAGACCCACCTCCCTCCCTTGCTTCCACCCTCCCCCTTGATTTTGTCCTTGTGTCCTTTATAGTAGTTCCTGAAAATCCTTCTCCCCACTATCCCTTCCCCCCTCCCCTCTGGCTATTGTTAGATTGTTCTTAACTTCATTGTCTCTGGTTATATTTTGTTTGCTTATTTCTTTACTTGGAGAACATGAGTCAGTTACTTAGCTCCATTCATTTGTTCATTTAGTTGATAAGTCAGACCACAGACTCTTATTGGCTCCATATGCATATTTCCCTCATCTCTACAGTCCTCGGGGGTGATAGAAAAGGCATATAGAGCAATAGAAAAAACAAGTACCTTAGATAAACTTTAATGTAGGGGGGAGAGAGAGAGAGAGAGAGATCTCACCTTCTTAACTAAGATTTCTGATTTCTGGGTTCTCATCCAAGCAGTGATGCTGGGCAGCTGATACTGTGTGGATGCATAACTAGGAATCCATTTTTCAAGAGTTACTCCTAGCATTCAGTGAGAGAGATAAAACTCAATAACATCCAGAGTACTTCTTAAGCATACAAATTCAAGTTAAGCTTTTTGTATGTAAGGTGTGTTCTTTTTCCCAGCTGTTTGCTGGATCCATTCATACAGACTAGAGTAAGACAACTGTACATCAGTCAAGCTCCTTTTTTTCCTCCAAGGAAGCCAGTATTTTGCATCCTACTTAGTAACATCAACAGTTATCTGCAGCAAAGCTTCTCTCAAATACTTCTCAGACTGCCTCACAAGTTGGAGAGGGCAAGAATTTACATAAACCATAACATTTATTTAATTTGTTTCATTTATGGTCATTAGTAAAAAGAACACAGTGGAGATCTTACTACCCGCCCCACCAGAAGTAGAGTATGTGCAGCTATTTTCCTCAGATTCCTTCCGTGCTTTTGCTTTTCTCTTTTCTTTCTCTCTCTCTTTCTTTCTCCTCCCTCCCTCCCTCCCTCCCTTCCTTCCTTCCTTCCTTCCTTCCTTCCTTCCTTCCTTCCTTCCTTCCTTCCTTCCTTCCTTCCTCCCTTCCTTTTTTTTCTTTCTTGCAGCTAAAATAGTGCAAACAATTTTAGTTTTATTATTTTTTTTTCCTAGGGTTTGTCTCTATTTCTCATAAAATCTCATTCTTGGTCTCAATTACTGATGGGTTTACACATATTCCCTTTTACTAATATAAATATTTGTACTAATTATTGGGTTAGCCAAAAGTTTTTTTTCTGTGAGATGGCTCTAGCAGTGCTTAGATGTGTTTAACTTCATTTGAAATAATTTTCATAAACTGCATTATAACAGCTGTCATATGAGCATGCATTAAAAAGAATTTATCAAAATTAGTGAATTTTGTGTAGGCATTTTAATATTAAAGGTGGAAGAAAATAAGCAACATTTTTGGCAAATTAGGCTTTATTATGTCAAGAAAGGTAAAGGTGCAACAGAAACACAAAAAAGATTTGTGCAGTGTATGGAGAAGGTGCTGTGACTGATTGAACCGGTCAAAAGTGGCTTGTGAAGTTCCACACTGAAGATTTCCCACTGGACAATGCTCCATGGTCGGGTAGACCAGTTGAAGTTGATAACAAGAAAATCAAGACATTAATTGAGAACAATCAACGTTATACCACACAGGAGATAGCCAACATACTCAGAATATGTAAATCAATAAAGTTATTGATGATAATGAAAAAATGTGTCTTTTTTATGGAAAAAAGAACTAAATGGGCTTTATGGCAAACCCAATATATTTTAAATATGTCCTCCCTTATTCAATAACATTTTTATTTTTTAATTATATTTTTTTGATTATGCTATTATAGTTGTCCTGATTTTTCCCTCTTTGCTCTCCTCCACCCAGCACCCCCATCCCCTCAGGTAATCACTACACCATGTTCATGTCCACGGGTCATGTGTATAAGTTCTTTGGGTGCTCCATTTCCTATACTGTGCTTTACATCCCTATGGCTATCCTGTAACTACCTATTTGTACTTCTTACTCCCCTCAAGTCTTGATCCATTCCCCCACACCCTCCTCCAATCTGGCAACCATCAAAATGCTCTCTGTATCTGTGATTTTGTCTCTGTTGTTCTTATTATCTAAGGTTGTTTTATTTTAGATTCAGTAGTTGATAGATATATATATTTAGCTATTCTATTGTCCAGAGTTTTTATCTTCTTTTTCTTAAATAAGTCCTTTAACATTTCATATAATAATGGTCTAGTGATGATGAACTCATTTAGTTTTTTCTGGTCTAGGAAGCTCTTTATCTGCCCTTTGAGTCTAAATGATAGCTTTGTAGGGTAGAGTGATCTCGGCCATAGGTCCCTGCTTTTCATGACTTCGACTATGTCTTGCCAGTCCCTCATGGCCTGCACAGTTTCTTTTGGAAATCAGCTGACAATCTTACAGGGACTGCCCTGCGGATAACTAACTATTTTTCTCTTTTTAATTTTAAGATTCTTTCTTTATCTTTGATCTTTGGCATTTTAAATGTGATGTTTTTTGGAGTGGACCTCTTTGCATCCATCTTGTTTGGGACTTTCTGTGCTTTCTGGACATGAGTGTTTATTTCCTTCACCAAATTAGCAAAGTTTTCTTTCATTATTTTTTCAAATAGATTTCCAATTTCTTGCTCTGTCTCTTCTCCTTCTGGCACTCTTATAATGTGAGTGTTGGACCTATTGAAGTTGTCCCAGAGGCTGCTTATACTATCCTCATTTTTTAAAATTCTTTTTTCTTCTTGTTGTTCTGATTGGTTGTTTTTTGCTTCCTCATCTTCCCAATAATTGATTTCATTCTCAGCTTTATCCACTCTACTTTTGTTTCTCTGTAAATTGTTCTTTATTTCAATTAGTGTATCCTTTATTTCTGACTGGATCTTTTTTATGCTGTTGGGGTCCTCACTAAGTTCCTTGAGCATCATTATAAGCAGTGTTTTAAACTTTACATCTGGTAGATTGCTTATCTCAATTTCGTTTAGTTCATTCTTGGAGTTTTGATCTGTTCTTTCATTGGAGCCATGTTTCTTTGTCTCCTCATTTTGGCAGCCTCCCCATTTGCTTTTGTGTATTAGGTAGGGCTGCTTTGACTCCAAATCTTGATAGTGTGGTATAATGTAGAAGGTATTGTGCCGGGTCCAGTGGCACAGCCACCCTTATCATCCAATATGGATACTTGAGGTGCACCCTTCATATGGGTTGAGTACTCCCCATGTCTTGTAGTTGAGGTTTGGTTGCTGTTGGCAGATCGATGGGCGGGATTTACACAGGCCAGTCAGCTGCAAGGATTGGCTGTGATCACTGACCACCAACCTCCACCCTCTGTGGAGGATCAGCTGTGCAGGGACGGGGTGGTGGTGCTCCAACATGGTCTATAGCTTTCCACTGGGTGCGCTGGCCCTGGGGTTTCTTGGGTGGGGCAGGCCAAAGTTAGCTTGTACCTTTGTTTACCCCAGGGCCACCCTGCCTGAGTTGTAAAGCAATCTGAGATGGCTTCTATGTGTGCTGGGCTTGGGGACTCCCAGGCAAAGCCAAGCTGTGAATCTAGGCAAGCTATTGCTAATGCTGGGCCTGGGGCTCAGTGAGGCCCGCTGTTGCTTGTTTGAGAGGATTTAGGAAGTTGTGCAGCAAGAGCCAAGACCAGCCATTCATATGGAAAAGCAACTTCTGTGGGCCCATAACTTGGGTGGGGCAGAGTCTCTAGGGATCTCCAAGGCGGGTCAAACAGTGTTAGCCAGGTTGTTGGAGTCTCAGATATGGCAATAGCTTGCTGGCTCTTTGTGGGCAGGGTTTATAAAAGGAACAATGGCCTCTGCTCGCTTTGATGCCAGACACTTCAGTTTCTTACTGTATACCACTGATGCATTTGAATCTGCTATCCCAGTGCTGGAACTCAGAGGGAGGGAGGGAGTCTGAGTAGGTGAATCTGTGTGTGGGTTCTTTAAGAGGAACTGCATGGGGCTCTAGCAGTTTCTTCCGCCAACTTAATCATCCCTGCTGGTTTTTGCACCCCAACATTGCGGGGACTTCTCTTCCTGGCCCTGGACCCCTGGATTTGGAGATCTAGTGCGGGGCTGGGACTTCTTGCTTCTGAGATATCCCTCCCGAATTTTTATCCACCGCATGTTGGTGTGGTACCAACCGCATCTGTGCCCGTTCTGCATCTGCACCCCTCCTACCAGTCTGGATGGATGTGGTTTCTTTCATTCCATAGCTGTCAGACTTCCGTTCAACTCTCTCTCTGATGGTTCTGAGTGATGATTGGTTTTTATTTTAGCTGTCATTTTGATGTGGTTGTGTGAAGAGGTGACGCATGTCTGCCTACACCACCATTGTGACTGGAAGTCCTTGCAATCACATTTTCAATAATGGGGTTAATCAAGATGAAAATTGTAACAAATCTGCTAGTTTAACATAAACATTTAAAAAGGTGCAATGTAAGGGTGCTTTATTAACAGTTAATTATTACTTAGCTACTAATTTTAACTATTAATAACTAAATTAACTATTGATTAAGTCATTAAAAATATAGAGCATTCTTGTATAATTACATCAAATTTTAATAGAAAAGAGAAGTTTTGTAATGCTTTATTTTATTTCATATACCTGTGTTTTAGTCTTCTATATTAAATAAAAATATACATAGAAATAACAATTTTAAAATATTCTGATTTAAGGCCACTAATGTCAATTTTAAGGGCAACTAATTTTAGTTGCCTTTGACATCATACAATATAAGGTAGTATATTCAAACCAATCTTAAGTATACAAAAGAAATGAAAATAAGGACTCAGTTACTTGTGAGTCTATGTTCACAGCAGGATTATAGACATAAAGCAGAAACAACACAAATGCCATGAACAGATGCATGGAAAATGACATGTAGTATATTGATGACATAATACTCAGCCATAAAAAGGAATGAAGTTCTGATTCATGCTATCACATGGATGAACCTAAACAACATGATGTAAAATAAAATCAGCTAGACACAAAAAAACAAACATGGTATGGTTCTACTAATAGAAACTATCTAGAAAAAGACAAATTAATAGAGATAGAAAGTAAAGGTTATCAAAGGCAGGAGGTTGGGCAATGGAGGCCTGGAGTTATTGCCTAATGGGTAAAGTATTTTCATTTTGGCTGATGAAAAATTATGGAGTTAGAAAGTGATGATAGATGTACAACATTGTGAGTGAATTGCACACTTAAAAATGGTTAAAATGGCAAATTTTATTGTATGTAAGTATTGCATTTAATTATGAAAATGAAATAATAAAAATATTTGGGTAGATGTTTGTATTGAAAAAGATGTTTTACATTTGAGATTTTTATTTGTAAGGCCTTTGTTAGGCTATTGAGTCACTTTTACACAAAATGCACAGTTCATGGGAAAGTTAGGTACAAAATATTCTGATCCATAGAGGTTTAACCACACTCTTACCTCTTCTGCTTTGGTTAAAAACTGGTATGTTTGCATTTTTCTTACTGAAAGTTGAGACCCTTCACAGTGATGAATTTCAACTCTTCAATTTTTCTATGTCACACTTCAGTGTTTCCCCCTTAAGCTGTATAGTTTAGCTCTGCAACAAATTTTTTTAAATATAAATTCATTCTGCCCATGTATTATAAGGAATGTTAAGAAAAATGCAAAAAGTACAAGTGGTCCACATGGCTGGACAAGGGCTTCCTCAACCCTACACTGACAAAATATGCTCTGATGACCACCTAAGTAATGTGGCTCTAATAATTTATCTTTTCCCATTCAAGTGTGCATTTTCTCACTGATTTTCTGCTATGGGAGGGCAGTGTATTAGGTACTGTATCTCCCTATCTGCAAGTGTTAGCCTGTTATATAGTCATGGTTAAATTGTCCCTTAGATGGAACTTAATAACCAATATCTATACCCCCTGCTTCCCCACACATGCACCTAGAAGTGAGATAAGTTTTGTACAATTCTGAAAATAACCACCATGATTACGTTAATGAAAAACACAAGGATTTACAACTTATATTTTGGGGAAAGAGGTGGGTGAGGTTCTGCAAGTATAGCAGAGCAGTCTGTCAGGGGCCCTGAGTCATCTTGAGTCATGAAGAAAGGGAGACAGCATGGCTAGAGAACGAGGCTCACCATGAGCAATTTTATCCCCTAAAAGGATTTCCACTACTGGTGTAAGAACAAGGATAGTGGTTTGAAAGATCTTTAAAGGGGTCTATGAGCTCATCTACACAGAGGCTTGATTGTAGTAAGCCCTCAAATTATGGGAAAATTATAAGGACATTCTGCCCTAGCAGGTAACTTTAACAAGTAATATCATCAGCATATGGCTCATGTAGCATGGATGCTTCTATTATTTGCAGGATGTCAGAACAAAAGGAAAAATTAGGTAGTGGTGGTCAGAACAATCTCAAGAGGTAAGAAGCAGGTAAAACAATGAGATATCACTGGTTAACTTTCAGGAAATGTGAGTTTACTTATTCTCATTCTTGGCTATTCTTCCAAGGTGATATAGTCAGGGAATACTTGATATTTCACTTGAGTCTAAGTTTTTTTGTATTAGTTTATCTAACTTTTTGTTATTTAGAAAACAAATGCACCAAGAAATGTGCTGTGTACTGGGATTACTTAAAAAAAAAAAGGCATTTACTCTGTCTTTAAGGAGAAGTGGGGAATCAGGCAAGTAAACGAGCAATAACTATGACTACACGGTGCAGTGAGTAACGTGATGGTGCTATGGGCATATGGCAATTTAGTCTAATTAGCCACGTATGGCACTTTAGAGAGAGAAGTCGAAAACAGATTCTTGGAGGAGTAGGTAAGTTTTACACTGAACATATAAGATAATTTTAAATCAGGCAAAGGATGTGAAAATAGAGTTGGGAGAGGGGTGTTGGGAGAGATGCATGGACAGAAAAACTAACACTATTTTTATAAAGCCAATCCAAGTAGAGTACATTAGAAGGGTAGAGGATTTTTCCACAATATTCTATTATAGGGGCCAAAGGACAGATATCCAAATATTATCTGAGTAAAATTCTGTTTGTCATGGAGAAAATTTCTGGCCAATGCTAACTAGTAGTAATAACCTTGTTGCAAAAGAAATCGTTCATTCTCTATACAGGAGTGTGTGTTCATATGTGTGTGTGTGTGTGTGAGAGAGAGAGAGAGAGAGAGAGAGAAATAGATATCCAACACTGAATGCTGATACAACCAGAGAAGAAGGAAGAGTATGTAATGTTGGAAGACCATGGAGGGCACCATTTCTACAGTAGCAGGAAAGAGAATGACATTCCCTGCCACTTTTCTGAGCCAATTTTAGATAGAGGAGAATGGAAAGTGATCCTTGATATCATGAGGCTTATAGACTGGGAGAAAATATGAACTTTGAGTAATTATAAATTTTAACCAGGGAAGCAAAACCTTTATATGCACATATGTATATGTATATAAATGATACATATGTATCTGCTTAACTACATCATATACCTAGATAGATAAATAGATGTGCTTTCTTATAGGGACATGAATTTACCTAATTGTAGGGTCAGACTTAAGCAGTCTCTGTAAAACTAAGACTTGAGATAGAGTTCTATGGGGCAGGCATTTGAAGGGGCAAACTAGATTTAAAGTGTGTGTAGGGGGTGAGGTGGAGAACAAGCTAGAAGCATGAGCCAGAGCCCATGAGGATAGACTGAAGCTAATGTCAGGCTTGGTTGTCTTTGACATGTTGGTATCGGTGTCCTGCAGAATCTGGGCCTCTTCATCACTGAGCAAACGAAACGCACACACCTGACCCAGAAGTTGGAGAATCTGCAGGAGGGTGTAGGGGAAGCTGGAGCAGTTACAGAGCAGGGCACTATTTCCAGGAAAGGGGGTGAATCAGCAATTAACAACAATGCGCGTGAGCTACAAAGCAGCAGCCACTTCACTTCTGCACTCCCAGTCTCATATGAACCTCTTTTGTGCCTCACCCTAATTGTAAACGTATATGAAAGGAGATTCTGAGAACATAGGTTAGCAAAGCTAAATTGAAAACGCATTACAAAGCCACACAACAGTGTTTGAAAGCAGACTCATCACCATGGCCGGCAAGAGAAGATGGTAAATGGGAGGGAAACTAAGGAGGCTTCTGGATGCTGGTCGTGTCCCACTTTTAAATTTGGATGCTGATTACACACGTATATTCACTTTGTGAATATTCTTTGAGTGGTGTGTGTATGGTTTATGTATTTTATCTGTGTAGGTTATACTTCAATAAGGAGTAAACAAAAGACAATAAAAACCCCCAATGATCATAAACATGGTGAGCATTACGAATAATGGCATATACTATGAGGGCTAATAAAAATGGAGTTAAGCTAAGTAGGGGCTCAGGAGAAGATACTCCATGTGGTTAATTTTTAAGATGAGATGAGGAAGTGGCAGCTACTCAGCTGAAATGGCAGCTACTCAGACAAAGGTGGTAAAGACAGTTATCCGGATGACGAGTGAGAGAGCATCGTGAACACAGCCGAATTGAGGAGAACAGTGGGATAAAAGGGAAACTTAACACTTGAAGAAGATGCAGAGACCACATAATGGTGTCTCAGTCTGCTCGGGCTGCCATAAAATACCATGACTGAGTGGCTTAAACAACAGAATTTTATTTTCTCACAGTTCTGAAAGCTAGTTCCAAAAGCCCTATCTTCAAATACAGTCACTTTGGGGTTAGGGCTTTACCATACAAATTCTAGGGGCAGACAATTTAGTCCTAGTAAATGTACAGCCTATGTGCCATGTAAAATCTTTTTCTTTTCCTGTGTCCTAAGTACAAGAATAATGTGTTCAAACCTTTTAAATGTGGGAGCAATTGCCTTTAAGGTTTTGAAAGACCACTGTTTGTAGACTGGGGTGGGTGAAAAGTAAAGGCAAGATCTATTAGAAGGAAATTGGAGTGTTTCAGGACAGATGGAGAAATGATTGCTTAGATTAAATGGATCAGATAGTGCTGTAAAGTGGTACAAACAGAACAGAAAAACTTAGGCATACCACTTAGCAGCTGATGCTTGGGAGCAATTACTTGCCTGATATATGTATCAATTTTCTGAACTGTAACATTGAGATCATCATAGAATGTTCTCCATAAGATGACACAGGTTCAGTTCCATGGCCACAGAATCTATAAAGAAACTGTTCAGGAAGGATCTTGCAGAGTATTGTTTGTTGGGGATAGAATAAGCAGGACTGGGCAGGGAACAAGTTGAAGTGCAATAAAGTCACAGCAAAGGTCTCAGCCAATTTTAGTGGGAGAACTGGAGCAAGCCTGGCCCCCCTCCCCCCAAATCCTTTCAAACTGTGGTGACAGGGTTTGCATTTGAACTTGTGCACTGACCAAGCATTGGGAAGAGCTGAGACATGGGGTAAGGTCCTTTAGGCAAAGGCAAATCCTAAAGATGGTCTCAACTGAGAAGTGTCGGTGGCCAACACTAGGAAATGCTAGTTAAAGAACATGTATGAAGGGCCCATGGACATGGGCAACACTCTGGGAATTGACTGTGGGATTAAGGGGTGGGCTGGGCAGGGAGATCAACGGGGGAAATTTGGGACACCTGTAATAGAACAACAATAAAAGCTTTTTTAAAAAGTTTTTCATCTTTACCAAGAAAAAAAGAGAGAGAGAACTCAAATAAATAAAATTATTAAAAAGGGAGACATTAAACTGATAGCACAAAATATAAAGGCTCCTAAAAGATTACTATAAACAACTATATGCCAAAAAAAGAAAAACCTAAAATAAATGTATAAATTCCTGGAAACCTACAATCTACCAAGATAAAATCATGAAGAAATGCAAAGTATAAACAGACCAGTAACACGTAAAGAGCTTGAACCAGTAATCAAAAATATCTAAAAAAAAAAAAGCCCACTACCAGAATTCTACTAAAAAAATGAAAAAAGATTTTAATGCCAATTTCCCTCAAACTCTTTCAAAAAATTAAAAAGAAGGAAGTACTTCCAACCCATTTTACAAGATCATACTTCAAAAAAAAACAAAAAAAAACAAAAACAACTTGTTTAGGATGCTATAAGAAAAGAAAACCACAACCCAGTATCCTTGATGAATATAGGTACAAAAATTTTCAACAAAATAGTGAACCAAATTCAACAGCACATTAAAAGGATGATACACCATGATCAAATGGGATTCATCCTTGGGATGCAGGGGTAGTACAACATATGCAAATCAATAAATGCAATATATGACATTAATAGACTGTAATATAAAAATCATATAATGACCTCAATAGATGCAGAAAAAGCATTTGAAATATTTAACATCCTTTTATGATAAAAGTGTTCAACCAATTGGGCTTAAAAGAAATAGACCTCAACACTAAAAATGGTCATGTATGACAAGCCCATAACTAACATCATAGCTGTGAAAGATTTACTTCTAAAATCAGGAACAAAATAAGGGTGCTCATTATTATCACTCCTGTTCAACACAGTCTTAGAAAGAACTAGCCAGAGCAATTAGACAAGCAAATAAAATTTTAAAAATCTAAATCAGAAAGGAAGAAGTAAAGTTGTCTCTGTTTGCAGATGACATTATAAATAAACCCCCTGAAAACTATTAGAAATAATCAATGAATTCAGTGAAGTTTTAGGATACAAAATTAATATACAAAAGTTAGTTGCATTTCTACACACTGACAATAAGCAATCAGAAAGAGAAATTAAGAAACCAATCCTAATTATAAGAGCATCAAAAATAATAACATAATTAAGAATAAATTTAAGAGGTAAAATATCTGAACTCTTAGAATTACAAGACATTAATAAAAGATATTGAAGAGGACACAAATAATGTGAAATATATTTCATGTTCATGGATTGGAGGAATTGATATTATTAAAATGATCATACTGCCCACAGCAACCTATAGATTTAATGAAATCTCTATCAAAATACCAAATTCATTTTTCAAAGAAATAGAACAATCAATTTTAAAATGTGTGTGGAAAAGATCCTGAATATCTACAGCAATTTTGAGAAAGAATAAAGCTGGAGGCATCCAATTTCCAGGTTTTTAAACTGTATCTAAAACTATAGTAATCAAAACAATATGGTTTTGGCATAAAAAACACACACACATTAATGGAACAGAATAGAGAATCTAGAAATAAAGCATGCATATATGTTCCATTAATTTTTGACAAAGGGGCTAGGAATATACAATGGAGAAACTATAGAGTCTAAAAATGGTGCTGGAAAAACTGGATAGCCACATGCAAAGAATGAAATTAGACCATTAGCATATACCACACACAAAAAGAAAGTTTAAATAAATTAAAGAGATAAAGATAATACCTGACCATAATACTCCTACAAGAAAACATAGGGAAAAATGTTCCTTAATATTGGTCTTGACAAGATTTTTTTTATATAACACTTAAAGCATAAGCAACAAACACAAAAATAAACAAGTTGGACTACATCAAAGTATATAGCTTCTCATAGAAAAGGAAACCATCAACAGAATTAAAAGGTAACCTATGGAATGGGAGATAATATTTGGAAACAAATACCTGATTAGGAGTTAATGTAAAATGTACAAGGAATTCTTACAACTCAAACGCAAGAGAAAAAATAAAAACCTGATTTAAAAATGAGAAGAAGCAACTTATCAATAGATGAGTTGATTAAAAAAAAAAAAAGCTGTGGTACAAATACACCATGGAATACTACTCAGCCTGAAAAAAAAGAAATCCTACATTTTGTGACAGCAAGGACGGACTTAGAGGAAATTTGCTAAGTGAAGTAAGTCAGACAGAGAAAGACACATAACCATATGATTTCACTTATATGTGGCTCTAATGAACAAAAACAAACTGATAAAAATAGAAACAGACTCATGGATGCAATGAACAGCATGATAGCTGTCAGAGGGGAGGGGTTGCTGGATTGGGTGAAAAAAGGAAAGGAATAAACACTACAGATTGGCAGTTACAGAACAGTTACAGAGATGTCGATTACAGCATAAAGAATGTAGTCCATAATATTATGATAACTATGTATGAGACCGGGTGGGTACTTGAAACATTGGGAGGACCATCTATAAAGTACATGATCTTATAACCATTTTGCTGTACATCTGAAATGAATACAGAATAATACTGAATGTAGACAGCAACTTAAAAATAAAAATAATTAAAAATAAAAAATAGCCCTGGCCAGTGTGGCTCAGTTGGTTGGGTATCTCCCTGCAAACCAGAAGGCAGCCTGTTTGATTCTTGGTCAGGGCACAAGCCTAGGTTTCGGGTTTGGTCCCTAGTCAGGGCGAACAAATGGCAATAGATCGATGTCTCTCTCTCATATTGATGTTTCTCTCTCTTTTTCTTTTTCCTTTCCTTCCCCTTTCTCTAAAATCAATAAGCATGCCCTTGGGTGAGGAAATAAATATAAATAAATAGCAAAAACCTGAATAGACATTAAAAAAAATCCAAGTGTCCAACAGATATATGAAAAGGTGCTCAGCATCACTCATCATCAGGGATATGTGAACTAAAACCACAGTGAGATATTTCCTCACACCTGTTAGAACAGATATGATTCAAAATACCAGAAATAAAAAATGTTGTCTGTCAAGCTTGTGGAGAAAAGAGAACCCTTGTGTGTTGTTGATGGGAGTATAAATTGGTACAGCTACTGCAGAAAACAGTATAAAGTGTTCTCAAACAATGAAAAACAGAGTTACCGAAAGACCCCACAGTCCCCCTTCTGCATATATACATATTGTATGAGTGTGTATGTTTATATCCAAAGGAAATAAAATCAAAATCTTGAAGAGATATCTGCACTGCCATGTCCATGGCAGCACTTTTCACCATAGCCAAAGTATGGAAACACCCTAGTGACCACTGATGGATGAAAAAAGAAAACATTATATAAACACACACATCCAAAGGAATATTATTATCCATAAAAAAGAAATACTGATGTTTGGGACAATGTGGATGTACCATGAGGTAATTAGACTAAGTGAAATTTCAGACAGTCAGAGAAAGACAAATACTGATGTTGAATCTAAAAAAAAGCTTAATTGGTAAAAGCAGGTGGTTCCCAGGTGTTGGGGTTTGGGGTAAATCAACAGGTACTGCCTAAAGGGTACAGTCGTCCAGTTATAAGAGAAATAATTTCTGGACATCCAAGGTATATACCATGGTGACTATAGTTAACAACTCTAATGTATATTGGAAAGTTACTATTTGAGTAGATTTTAAAATGTTCTTACCATAAGAACAACAATAATAAAATGGTAATTTGTGAGGTGAAGTATATGTTAACTGACCTTAATGTGGTGAGCACTCCCTCACTTTAGTATTGCCAACCTTAAATTTATACAATGTTGTCATTTATATGTCAAAAAAGCTGAGAAATATGAACAGAAATTCTCTTGCTCATCCAATGGCATGGACTCTCACTTTTCTCATTATTACAATGCCTTATTCAGTGGTAATAGCCTTCATCACTTAGTCATCTTCAACACCACGTCCCTGTGCAAAGCTCCCTTCCCCAAAATGGCTGCCCCAGCTTTCTGTGTCTCCTGACTCTGCCCTTTTAAAATCTTTCTAGAGGAAGTAGCAGCTCTTTACCACTCTAACAGATTTTTTATGAGAAAATTTGTAGAAAATATATGATGAAAAAATTCTTCATTACAGAAATTATTTATATTAAATACCGCTATAGGCCATTTATTTCATTTACTATTTAGAGCAACTATTTGCTATTATTAATATTATTTTTAATGAGGTAACTAAGGCTTGGAAAAGCTATAATCTTTCATAATAAAACAAGCTCTAAAGTAAAATCAGGAATTTAGATTGTTTCCTTTGCTTCCACTTAGTATACTATCATTAGAGTCACTGCTTATTCCAAACTACCATTATCCCTCTACCTACAAACTGTTATCAAAACTAACCAGCAGGCTGCTGACTCTGGAAAGTTTCTTCTTAACCTTTAAGAATATTTACAATAGCCAAGTGCTGGAGACAGCATAAGTGCCCATCAGCAAATGACTGGATCAAAAAGCTGTGGTACATTTACACAATGAAATCTTACAGAGCAGAAGAAAGAAGGAGCTACTACCCTTCATGACAGCATGGATGGAACTGGAGAGCATTATGCTAAGTGAAGTAAGCCAGGCGGTGAAAGACAAATACCATATGATCTCATGTATAAGTGGAATCTAATGAACAAAATAAAATAATTAATAAAATAGAACCATAGACATGGAAACATGGAGCAGATTGAAAGTGACCAGAGGCAAGGGGGGAGGGAGACAATTGTGGAAAGAAGGGGAAGGGACTAAGAACATGTATGAATGACCCACAAACATGGACAATGTTGTGGAAATTGGTTGTGGGAACAGGGGGTAGGCTGGATGGAGGACAGCAAAGGGGGGAAATTGAGACAACTGTAATAGAATAACTATACAAATTATTTTTAAAAAGAATTCCTTGTATCTATCACCATTTATTCCCCATTTTCTATATTTTACCGCCCCTACCCCCTTTTTCCTTCTGGTAATCACCATACTTTTGTCTGTGTCTACGAATTTTTTTCTTAATCCCTTAATCTTTTTTACCTAGCCCCATAACACCCCTTTCCTTTGACAGCTGTCAGTCTGTTCCCTGGATCTAAGAGTCTGTCTGTATTTTGCTGGTTTATCTTATTAGATTCCACATATAAGTAAAATCACATGGTAGTTTTGTCTTCCTACAGCATCAGTCAAGAATCAGGCAAAGGTTTATTTCCATCATCCATCCATTGTACAGATATATCTGCTGGCGTGCCTTACTCCTCTCTAGAGTTCCCTCCATTCTGTGACCTCCTGAGGAGGCTATGACAAGGTAAGTTCGATTTCTCTATTATTATAGTTTTTGGAAATCCTTTCTTCAAAGCTTTTACTGTATCTTTTGGCCCATCACTGGCAGTGTTAAGTATGTAACAAATGTACATGAATTGGCCCCAAATCTTCAGTATGATATCTAGCAAATATAGGCTTTTCTATGAGGTGACCCACAAAGGTTGCATAGGGATCCCGCTAGCTCTTTCCAAATGCCCTGGTAACCGAAGTGAGCCAGACCCTCTGACTGACTTGTTTCACTTAGGATAATACTCTCCAGATCCATCCATGCTGTGGCAAAAGGTAAGATGTCCTTCTTTTCCATGGTGCACTGTGTAGATGTAGCACAGCCTTTTTATTCAATCATTTACTGACGGGCACTTGGGCTACTTCCAAACCTTGGCTATTATAAATAATGCTGCAGTGAACGTAAGGGTGCATACATTCTTTTGGGTTAGTGTTTCAGGTTTCTTCAGATACGTTCCAGAATTGGAATTACCGGGTCATAAGGCAGTTCTATTTTTAATTTTTTGAGGTAACTCTATATCACTTTCCACAGTGGCTGCAGATAATGTATTATAGAACTGTACACATGAAATCTATATAATTATACTAACCAATGTTGCCCCAATAATGCAATGAAAATTTATGGGGTTTTTTTGAGCTAGTGTATTTTTTTAATTGTCGTTCAAGCCCAGTTGTGTCCACTTTCCTCCCACCATCCATCCACCCCTTATTGAAAAACAAGAATACTGTGTACCTAATCCGCATGTACAGTGCTCAGGAATAAAGTAACATTCAAAGGAACAAATTTGAAATAAATTGACACAGAGATAGTAATTGAAAGATTAGGGACTGGCTGAGATATGTTAGGGTAAGAGGAGAATGTGAAAGTGTCGAGACAGAGCAATATGAACATTAAAGGATCTGGTGGAAGAGGAGACACTGGCCAAGTCACCTAAGAAAGTACATCAAGAAAGCCACAGGCCAAGAGTCTCGTGGAGGAGGGAATGGCAGGGCGATATGGGGACTGAAAACATGTGTTTGAATGGTTTACAAGATATATCATGGGTGATGTGGACAGCATTCCTGGTGAATAGTGGAGCAGAAAACAGACTGGCATTACTGTGTCTCCTTTCTGTCTCTTAACATAACATACTTTAATTAAACTTATAGGAGATCTTTTTAGATAGGAGCTCCCAATTAAATCACTTATGCATGGAAATTGCAATGAAATTTTTATGAAATATATATTGTGTTAGATTATGTCATTAATTACATAATCAAAAAGTGAAGATAAGAAAAATAAGAATATTATACTCAGGATGAGCCAATATAATTAGATAAAATCACTCCCTTATCATGAAGACTTTGGAGGTATATAAGCATAACACATTTTTATAAAACTGACAGGTTAATGTTGCCAAATGAACATAATAGAAACTGGAACTAATAGAGACATACACCCTAATTTATGTGTTTCCAAAAATCAGGGAACATTATATATTAAATTTTATAGAGAAGAAAGATAAGGTAACAAAAATAAAGTCTATGGGTAAGAAAATATTCCATGTTGCTCTGCAAGTTGCAGGTGTTTCCTCGATATTTTTTCCCTCATCACTGTAAAGTTAACAATTTCCAGAGGAGCAACTGCTAGAAAAAGTGAAATTAACTTCTAGAGACAATTGTTTAAAATGGTAACAGTAAACATTAATAACAATATTAAGAGTAATGGTTACAACAATAATAGTTTAAAATTTTATTTCTATTAAGAGCTATTGAATGTTTAGGTGGATTGAAATGAGAATTGGGCTTGTATTTGCCATACACCTGCAGCGTTTTCCTTCCTAGTAATACCTCGCATCATGCTGGTAGTTGACTAATGGGGAAGCGTTCCTGGGATAACAAAAGGTTAATAATAGCTAAGTATAAAGACGTCTAATGGAGGTTAGAAAAAAAAATGTATCAAGTGCCTCTGCAATATATTCACCTATCTGACTGATGTAAAAATAAATTGACAATTCTGCTTGCTGAATCTCTAAGACATCAGGGACTATTCAAAGTGTCTATCGCTTCTCTGATGACTATTGGAAAGAATAGGCAGTAGGGAACAGATGGCAGGTTACAAGTATACTTTGCAAAGGACATGACTTTGCTGGCCATTTTCTACCACTTGCTGGAAATCTCTGTGACTCACAAAAGGATCTGTGGCAGGGTCAGATGAAACTGTGACCCATGAGGATAGATATTTAGATCTTTCTTTGTGTGGCAATTTACTTGTTACAGACTAGAAGAGCACAGCAACAGAGAGAAATAAATGAACTACTGGAATAGGAAAAGCATTTCCTCTCTTCTTTCATCTTTTTATTCTTGTTTATTCTATTACAGCTGTCCCAATTTGTCCCCCTTTGCCCTCCTCCATCCAGCCCAGCCCTGCTCCCACAGTCCATCCCCACATTGTTCTCCATGTCCGTGGGTCATTCATACATGTTCTTTGAAGCTATAGACACCTTGAATAGTCACTAATGTCTTGTAGAGAGATTCAGCAAGCAGAATTGTCAATTTTCTTTTACATAACCCCTTCTCCTTCTTTCCACCATTCCTCCCTCCCCGTTTTCCTCTGGTAGCTGTCAGTCTGTTCCCTGTTTCAATGTCCCTGGTTCTCTTTTGCTCGTTGGTTTATTTTGTTCATTAGATTCCTCTCATAAGAACTAAACTTGAGTTCAGGACATATATGTCTGCAATAAGATTTCATGTTATCCTTTAATGAACCCAAGCATAAATTGTGTAATATAAGAACTCATAGAATAGTGTATGCAAATGGAGAAGCAATCAATTCAAAATAGCTGTTAGAAGTCACTAATGTCTTGCAGTGACTCTAATGAACTGAAATTCAAAACAGACACCTAGGAAGCTCCTACTCTGCTTACAGACCCACAGACATATCATCTCCCAGGAAGGGAAGTCAGAATTATAGCATATATTCATTCAAGTTTAAGAGATCATCGTGATATGGAATTCATCTGATATGCTTCCCTTCTTCCCGGAAACAAACAAATACAGATAACTAGAAGATCTATTTTATTTCAGAGAAATCTGATTCTGCTAAGAGATAAATTTAAATGGGTGGTTTCAAAGAGACCCATGTGATTTAGTTCTGATGTGTCCAGGGATTTTAGAATTCATTGGTATCTTTTCCTTGCCTTTTGTAAAGATCAATAATTTCTACTGGTAAGTTTCTTTGAAGCCCTTGGATAAAATGCTGACTAAAGGTCAATATCTGATCATTTTTCTTTTCATCTGGCATCATGGTTTCCAAAATATAGCTTCACAAGTTGTGTACCATATGTTTTCAAGTGTAGGACTACTTTCCAAAAAGTATTTGCTTCTTATGTTCAGTAACAGAATTACGTGTCTGCTGGATACTGTGCAATTTTTTCATGCAATTATAATACATTTTAAGAGGTAACATTTTTCTTTCGACAGAAGAGTTTACTAAATGGAGAAACACATTTTGTAACTTCTACTCCTTCGGAGTCAGAACAGTGCCCATGCCTGTAAAAATGACAGAAGAGGAACTGGGGATTGGTAGATTGGGTTAACCATGGAACTGGATAAAAAGGGAGACACTGACTACAAAGAGCGTAATGAAGAAATGTTTTTTCAGGTTTGGAACTCTTCACTGTCATGATTGTGGTGATGATTACATGAGTCTATATGGACTTTTATACTCAGAGAACTATATACACACAGAAAAGACTATATATAAAATAGAGGTATACAGGCAGATGCATGGGTACATACATTTTAAAACTCATTGAACACTTAAAATAGGTAAATTTTTTGTATGTAAATGGTACCTAACTAAAGTTGATTAAAAACATGATCTTGTCATTTCTTACATGCTCAGAGCTACAAAGACGCAACCTAAATATATGCAACCTAAATGAAGGGAACAAATAATATTTTTATACATTGTACACAGTAAAATAACTTTGAACAACATTAAATATACAATATCCTCCTTCAAAATATTTTTGTAATTTTGAGTCAGGCAGCTGAAATAATTAACTTGTTTCCAACTTTTTAATTTAATGGAAAATACTAACCGCAGTCTTTTTTTTTTTAAGACTAAACTCTTAAAGTTAGTCCTTAGTCTTCTTTTTTTCCCCTCCATACTTCAGATGCTATAATTACTATTGGAAAATAATCCACACAGTCAAATTTAGAACACAAGTCCTATTTACATTAACAAATCTTTGCATCTATACCAAGACAGAAATCAAGCAATTAATCCATTTGTATTACAAACATATTACTACTGATAGTAAATATTTTTGTGTTCTTGCTTATATTGTTTGTCTTTTGATAATTTTCTTCCACCACTTTAGTGTTTTAGATTTACTACAAATCAACATATGTATGAAACATTAGGTCACTTGGCATCACAAATATCTTATACCATCTAAGTTCTTTTTCTCATTAGATGACACCTTTCCTCATTGCATTAAAGAATTTTCATGTTTCATATTGCAAAATTTCAAACCGAGCCCTGGCTGGCGTGGCTCAGTGGATTGAGCACTGGACTACAAAGCAAAGGGTCACCAGTTCAATTCCCAGTCAGGGTGCATGCCTGGGTTGTGGGCCAGGTCCCCAATAGGAGGTGCTCAATAGGCAACCACACATTGATGTTTCTCTCCCTCTCTTTCTCCCTCCCTTCCCCCTCTCTATAAATAAATACATAAATAAATAAATAAACAAATAAAATCTTTAAAAAAAAAGAAAATTTCAAACTGAAAATTTCAACTTTAAAAATATTTTTAAAATAAAATAAAATTTTAAAAATAAAATTATTTAAGAAACTAAAGCTCTTATCAATATGCAGAAGAAAAAATGTAGGTTCATGAAATCATTCAAATGAATGCAACTGCAAAGAAGAGGTGACTGTCAAATAGGACAGTTAGGGTAACCAAACCAGTGGACCAGGAGCACAAATGTATCTGCATGAATTTCAGGTTGGAAAATTATTTATTAATTAACATGCTCATTTTAAGACTGTGTGTTTTCTTTTTTATTGTTGTTCAATTAACAGTTGTCCCAATTCCCCCCATTAGTCTCCCCCTGCCATACCCACCCCCACTTACCACATTCAATCCTCTCCCCATTGTCTTTGCCCATGGGTCCTTTATACATGTTCCTTGACGACCCTTCCCTTTCTTTCCTCGTTATCCCCCTTGTCTCTCCCCTCTGGTTTCTGTCAGTTCATTCTTTATTTCAATGTCTCTGGTTCTATTTTGCTTGCTTGTTTGTTTTATGATTAGATTGCACTTATAGGTGAGATCATATGGTATCTGTCTTTTACTACCTGGCTTATATCACTTAACATAATACTCTCCAGTCCATCCATGCTGGTGCAAAGGGTATGAGTTCCTTCTTTCTTTCTGCTGTGTAGTATTCCATATGTAAATATACCACAGTTTTTTGATCCATTCATTTACTGATGGGCACTTGTGTGTTTTCAATGTGAATCAGGTATGGTCATAACATTCTTGCAATTACTAAATAACTGTGATTTTTTTGCATATTTGTGCTTTAATGTTCTAAAGTGTCATTTAACTATCATTTGTTTAGTTATTAGTAAACAGACCTCTTGTTTTTCTTGTGTTTGGTGATTATTTTGTATTTATTCACTGCTTCATTTAAATGTTTATTGAGCACCCCCTCCAGTGAACGAGACATAAGAATTTCTCTCTTCATGAAGCTTACATTCCAATAAATGCTTAATCAAATTCTTTTATAATTTTATACCATTACCTTTGTTATTAATATATTAATATTTGGCCAAGTTATGTGTATCATTTAATTCAATATACTTGTTTTAAAATTAAATTTATGTTGTTTTCAACACAATAATCTTTCCCTAGGATGATTTTTAAAACACTTTTTTATTGTTGTTTAAGTACAGTTGTCTCTATTATCATCCCCCCCAGCCGCCCCCACCCCACCTATCCCCGTCTCCCACCCTGGAACCTACTCCATTTTAAGTGGAATGTAATCAACAAAACAAACAAGCAAGGATGATTTTTTAAATAGGTATTGATGCTTAGAAAAAAATGTCTTCTGCTTACATTTACCTGATGATTTTTTAGTAGATATATTGATATGTTATGACATTGATTTCTAACTTTTTGGTAATGTCTTCTAATTTTGAACAGTCTTTTTATTGAATAATCCTCCCTCACACTTTTGACTTAAAATGTCAATTTTATGATATATTGCAGTATTTTAAATATAAGTGTCTGTATTGAGAACACCTCTTCACTTGTATTATTTTGTATATTTTCACTATATGTCTGCTTATTAATTGTCAAGTTTTATTATATATTCCTATATGTGGTTATACCTCTTTATTCTTCATTAAAAAACAAAACTGTCTTGGAAAACCTTGCCCACTTATCATTTCCATTAAACTTCTAAAACAGTTTGCAATTTTATAAGAGAAATTGTATTATAAGTATATGTAGAATTATTTTAAAGCTGTTTAATAAATGAGAATGAAATACCATTATTAAAGTATTTAGCACTCCCATGTAAAAAACATGGTATAGCTCTCCTTTTAGTTAAAATGTTTAATACATCAATACATTTTATAGTTTCTTCACAGATGTTCTATAGAGTCTTGGTTAGGTTAATTCCCTGGTGTTTAGTATTTTTAGTTGATAATACACATGGAGTTATTTCCTCATTACATTTTCTAATCAATTGTTTTCACTGTTTTTTTTTTTTTTTCAATTCACATCAACCCCCCCCCTCCACGAATTGGACTAATTGGATTTTTGATCCTGAGGTGCTTTCTAATGCTGATGACTTTGCTTTTCTTCTTCATTAACTCGTGTTACTGACTTAAGAAATTAGTTTGTTTCACCATCATTCAAACTTGGCTATTTTCAATTTAGTTACCGAGGAATGTTTTATTTACTAATTTCAAATGCTTAGTAATTCAAAGCCTTCACACTGATAAACTTGTGCTGCTTTTCAGCTTATAGATTTTCAGCACCGATAGTGCATGCTATTTATAAATAATAAAGCACTGCACCAATTAGCCCATGTTATACATGCTGTCACAAACATTGGGATAAAAGCTTCTAGACAAACAAATAAAAATAAACTTTCGCTGGGCCCTGGACCCTCAAATGCTTCCATAGTTTTAAGTTTCTACGCGGGGGCCCATAAAAGCACTTAGAAGTTTTCAGTTGGGTTTCCACCGTTCTCCTCATTTCCTCTCATATGCTGATACAGTTACTGAAGAGTAAGGCCTTGAAAGTAAAGCTGAAGCTGTGCAAAGAATTTCAAACATAATGGGAAATCAAGAAAAGCCTGTCTTCTTTTTTATTTTCTTTTCCCCTGCTTTGGTTGAGTTCTTGCTCTGCAATTTTTTCCCTTCAAGTTTAAAAAAATATATATGATTGTATTTTACTATGAAATCCAGCTGAGACAGACCTGGACCTATTTCCATGTTGAGTCCCAGCCCAGTCAGTTCTTTTCTCAAGGATCTTTTATAAATACATTATAAATTTCCATGTTGAGCACTGGCCCAGTCAGTTATCTTTTCAAGGATCTTTATAAATAGGTTATTGAATAAACTGGTCTTATTGGAATAATTATCTTTCATCACATTCAGGCTCGTGTTCACAGAATCTAAGGACAAAGTTAGAACAAGGAAAAATTGAAATGAGACCCAGAATGCAGTCTTTGGTCTACCTTAGAATAACAACCCCAACCTAGTCTGTTCAAATCCTGGGCTTTCTGCTAAAGCAAAACATCAAATAGGAGGTGACCTTGGCAGTTACTTAATAAATCCACTCACTCTAAAGTCAAACTGAATCGTTTAGGGGAAATTTTATATAGTCTTTTATAAAATCATATTTGGAAGGAATAATTTTTCCACTCAGATCATATAGTCCCCAGTAGGCAGTCTCTCCTATTTGGTCCATTGATCACAGATTACCATCTCTAACTATAATGCCTGCTTTATTACTCTTAAGGTTGAACTGATTCAGCACTTCTTAAATCTCCACAGTTTAACACCCTATCTACTACTTCATTCCATGGCAACCATCTCCTGGCTCTGTTTTGCAGACCTCAATAACGTTCAACTTAAGTATTACAACCTCCTCACTTGAATATCTTATAATCCTCGAGTCCAGACCAGCCTAGTTAATCCAAGTAGGGAAATAAAATTTCTTATCCTACCAAGAAAAAAATGACCTAACTCCAAACTGTTTGTTTGCTGACTCTAGACAACTTCCTAAACATGCACATTGTGGCCCCTTCAGAGTAATCAGCCAGGAAAGGTAAAATTACCAGTAATCCAATGAGAATATAGTTTGCCTTTTTAAAAACTATTTTTAGGAATAAGTTTTTAGAGTTATGGATGTTACTTTGAACAGCAATGTGAACAATTTTATTCCTGACTTGGTTTGATTTTTTGAATCATTAATCTTCCTAAGACTTTTATTGTTTAAGTAGAGGAAAGTTATTAAAAAGTAACAGCAGTGGTTTTTGTATTACTTGAAAATATTTTGGTATTATTTGCAAACAGTCTAAATTACAATTTGGATTTGAAAGAAATATAAAATTGTTGGAGTAATTGTAGAAAACTCAAAGTGAGTACTTTAATGAAGAAAACCTATTGAGGAGTATTACACTGCTGTGCTTTCAAAAGCAGCACTATCTGAGACAACTACACTCCAATAGCAATGAGCACATCCAGGTCCCAGACCTTTGTTTCCAACACCATTCTCTAATAAAAGGAACCGAAGATCCTTAAAGAAATGGCTGATTCTAGAAATTAAGCATAAAGAAATACAAGACAAACTTGGAGTGTATTTAATGTTAATGTCAGAAAGTGAGGATAGGCTCAAAAAGATAAAACAAAAAACAACTTACATTGATGAGGTTTGTCAAAGGAATACAGGAGCCAAGAGAAATAGTTCCCAGTGGCTGAAGCCGAAGCAATTTTAGTAGCAAAATAAAATAATAGTATTTTATAACAATAAATGAGTAAATAAATAAATACATAAATGTACCCTGTAGAAGACTTCCAAAAAATTTATGTAGATATCCAATCTCCAAGGAATTGGAGCACAACTCCTCCCCATTACTTATGGGCTACAGATAGTGACCTTCTTCCAAAGGGTGCAGTATGGAGAGCTGAAGAAAAAGAGTGATTTTACAGTGTAGACAAGCACTGCTATGACTCAGATTTCTGCTTCTGTACCAAGATTCCATCTAGGAAATTTTGTCACATATATTTCTCTTGTCACCTGAGGCTCCTCTTTCTTGGCTGTGACAAACTCTTAGACTTCTCTTGTTTTTCTAATGACCTTGACAGTTTTGAAGAGTGTTGGTCAGGTGTTTGTAGATGTTTTTTCTCATGATAAGACTGAGGTTGTAGGTTTTTGAGAGGAAGACCACTGCTGTAAAGTGCCATTTTCATCCTATCGTACCAACAGTACATATTATTGGTGGATGTTGACCCAGTTCAGGTAATATTTGTCATGTTTCTCCATTAAAAAGTTGTTCTTTCCCCCTCCTCTTTTTTCATACTGTACTGTTGGGAAGGAAGCCATTACATGCAGTCCACACTTAAGAAAACTAATTGTTGGGTATATGGGAATTCTCTGTACTATCTTTATAATGTATAAAGCTATTCTAAAATAAAAAGTTTATCTAAAAACTTAGCTGAACTACTTTATATAATCATCTTTATACAATACGTAACTGATGAGAACAAGAGTTCAACAAAATGGCTTCTGCAGGAAAAACATTATTTATTCTGTTTATCTAAAAATGTAAAACTTGTTTCTGGTTAGTGAATCAATGAAAATCTTTGACCACAATGGTTTATGCTTCCATCTTCCATCTGGCTTAGGAAAACAAAACCTAAGAATGAGAATGGCAAATGAAGTTTTCACTAAAAGACAAAAATTAACAGTGGCTTAAAGACTAGAAGAAAATTGGTGATTTTGATTTTACACAGGGCAGTGGTTCCTAGGCAGAGCATTAATATTGACACCCACACCATCCAAACTACTTAGTATGGGTCTTATTTTAGATTAACTGTGTGTGATGAAGCTCAACTGATGGAAATATGCCAGAGTTCAATACTTT
The DNA here is from genome assembly GCF_022682495.2 of Desmodus rotundus. Taxonomy (NCBI): domain Eukaryota; kingdom Metazoa; phylum Chordata; class Mammalia; order Chiroptera; family Phyllostomidae; genus Desmodus; species Desmodus rotundus. The sequence goes on along the minus strand of NC_071389.1, from coordinate 70,976,901 downwards.
TGCCCAATAGCTATACTAAGCTGCTGCTTCTTTGAATGTATCGAGTTAACTAGCATTAACCTCAGCACATATGGAAAATTCAAACTTTTATAAAGTGTTTGAAATGCAGTGTTTCTTTGCTCTTTCATCCAAAGTTTATACATTTTTAAAGGCATATGTAAAATGTGCTCCTTTCATAGCTGTTTTGCCTGAGTAAAACCACCTCAAATGGAATTATTTTCTAGTCAAATTTTCAATTCACAAAGGTAACCTTCTCTGTTACTTTTGGGATAATCAGATACCTGAATCAACATTTTGTATATTAATAATGATATTCCAAAATATAAAATATTGAGTAACATAAACCACTATTGGTGAAACAGAAATCATTTATCCAGGAAACACAGAAAAGGAACAAATATAATCTTCAAAATAAGAACCTCAGGATGTACGGGAGAGATCCAATATGGTGGAAGAATTAAGTGGAAGCTGCATAAAACTTCCAGGACCAAACTGAAATTACAACTAAACTGTAGAGACATCACCCTGAAAAACCAATGAACACTAGCTACAGAGAAGCCTTATAACCAAGGACATAAGGAAGAAACCACTTCACCAAAATATTACTGGTAGGGAGTGCAGAGGAGGTGTGAGAAGGCTGGCTGGGTTCTCACAGGTGGCAGCTGAAGATTCAGAGGGATATTTCAGTGGTTACAGGGTTCTCCCTGAGAAGTTTGGGGTCTAAACCCTAAACTCAGGACCCCAGCCTACCACACCAGAGCTGGGAAAGGAAACCAGATAATATCCAGCTGTGAAAAGCAACCAGGTTTCTGTCTACCAGGGAGAGAAGGCTTGAGAATCAGAGACCCTCCTAAAGAGCCAATGCACAAAATTCTGTTTGAAGCCATGTACCTTGGACTCTGGCAGAGGGAGGGCAGAGTAGACTAGAGACATATGAGGAGAGCCTGGTGCTGGTGGATTTGGGGAGAAAACTGAAGGAACAGCAACCAGAATCCCTGTGCTGAGTCATTCCCTATACGTGGAAGCCATCTCTCTTAGGCAGACCACTCCCCTCCAAGTGTCATCAGCCAGAGGGGAAGCAATAGCCCCACCCACAAGAATTACTCTACCCACCCTGTGGAGCTGAAGCAGGGCTGCTGAGTATAGCTTGAGGATATAAACGTGATTAAACTGAAAAACTAAGGCAGGTCTTTGGGAGCTCTGACACATTAGCTGAGCCTCATGCAGGCCCGGTGCTGGTAAAAGCCAACCTAGGTGTGCAGCCTGGTTTTGTCTGCATATAAACAGGCCCAGCAGAGGGAGTCACAAGCTGTGGATCACTGATAGCTTCAAACAAGTTGCCCCGGGTCAGTCACAGGCAGAGTCTGACATAGGTCTGAACCAGAGTCTTTGCAGATCTACGTGATACACAGAAACAAATACAAAGAGGCAGCCAAAAGGGGAAACAAAGAAACATACCTGAAATGAAAGAATAAGAGAATACTTCAGAAGAAGAACTAAATGAAAAGGAAGCAAGCAATTTATTAGATATAGAGTTTAGAGTAAGGATTATAAGAATACTCAACAGCATGAAAAAAGACATAGAAGCCATAAAAAAGGGCCAGTCAGAAGTAAGAATTCAGTATCTGAAATAAATTATATGCTGGAAGGAATAAGCAATGGGTTGATGAATCAGAGGATCAAGTCAGTGATTTGGAAGACAAGGTAGAAAAATACACCCACGCAGAACAGCAAAAGAAAAAAAGAATTGGAAAGAATGAGGAGAGTTTAAGAAATCTTTGGGGCCACATGAAGCACACATAACATCCACATTGCAGGAATACCAGAAGGAGAAGAAAGTGAGAAAGGGATCGAGAACCTATTTGAAGAAATAATGATCAAAAACTTCCCTAATCCGGTAAATGAAAAAGACATACTAGTCCAGGAAACTCAAGTCCCCGAGAAGTTGGACCCAAAGAGGCCCACATAAAGACACATCATAGTTAAAATGGCAAGGCTTAAAGACAAGGAGAGAATCCTAGAAGCTGCAAGAGAAAAGCAGGTAGTTACATACAAGGAAGCGCCTATTAGACTGTCATCTGATTTCTCAACAGAAACATTTCAGGCCAAAAGGGAATGGTGTGAAATATTCAAGGTGATGAAGAGCAAGAACCTATAACCAAGGCTACTTTACCCAGTAAGGCTATTGTTCTAAAAACAAAGGAGAAATGAGCATCCCAGACAAGAAAAAGCTAAAGGAGTTTGCTAACATCAAACCAGCACTACAACAAATGTTAAAGGGCTTGCTTTAAGAAGAAGAAAAAAAAATAGAAAGAAAAAAATAGGGGAAAATAATCTAACAATAAAATGACACTAGATATGTATCTATCAATAATCATCTTAAATGTAAATGGCTTAAATGCTCCCACCAAAAGACATAGGGTAGCTGAATGGATAAGAAAATAAGAGCCATATATGTGCTGCCTCCAGAAGACACACCTCAGGTTGAGAGATACACACAGACTAAAAGTAAAGGGATGGAAAATATATTTTATGCAAATGGAAAGGGAAAAAAAAGCTGGGGTAGCAATATTTATATCTGAAAAAATCAACTTTAAAACCAAGGCTATAATAAGAGACAAAGGGGACACTATATAATGATAAAGGCAACAATCCAACAAGAAGATATAACCCTAGTAAACATTTGTGCACCCAACACAGGAGCACCTAAGTATGTCAAGTAAATCTTGATGGACATAAAAGGAGAGATTGACAGAAATACAGTCATAGTAGAGGATTTTGACCCATTGACTATAATGGATAAATCTTTCAGGCAGAAAATCAACAAGGAAACAGTGGCCTTAAACAACACACTGGATCAAATGGCTATAATTGATACCTTCAGAGCATCATCACAAAACAGCAGAATATACACACTTTTCAAGTGCACATGCAATGTTTCCTAGGATAGACCACATATTAAGACATAAAGCAAGTCTCAATAAATTTAAGAAGATTGAAATCATAATAAGCATTTTCTCTGACCTCCACACTATGAAAGTAGAAATCAATCAGAAGATGAACACTGCAAAATACACAAAAATCTGGATGCTGAAAATCAGGTTATTAAACAATGAGTGGCTCAATGAATGAGATCAAGGAAGAAATCAAAAGATAACTTGAAACAAATGGAAATGGAGGCACAACAATCCAAAATAGTGGGACACTGGGAAAGCAATCCTAAGAGAGAAATCCATAGCATTACAGGCCTATCTCAAAACAAACAAACAAACAAAAACAATAAGAAAAAGCTCAAATACACAATCTAACTTTACACTTAAAGGAACTTGAAAAAGAACAACAAACAAAGCCTAAACTGAGTGGAAGGAAGCGTATGAAAAAGATCAGAGCAGATATAAATGAAGTAGAGTGTAAAAAAATTTTAAAAAATCAAGGAATCCAAGTACAGGTTCTCTGAAAAGACAAACAAGATTGACAAGCCTTTAACCAGATTAATCAAGAAAAAAGAGAGAGGACCCAAATAAATGAAATCAGGAATGAAAGGGGAGAAATAACAACTGATACCAAGAAATACAAAGGACTGTAAGAAAATATTATGAACAACTACATGCCCACTACCCAATAAGAAACCATAGTATAAGGCCATAGTAATCAAAACAGCATGGTACGGCCACAAAAACAAACACATAGATTAATGGAACAGAACAGAGAGCCCAGAAATAAACCCAGACCTCTAGAGTCAATTAATAGTCAACAGAGGAAGCAAGCACATACAATGGGCTAAAAGCAGTTTATTCAATAAGTTAAGTTGGGAAAATTGGACAGATACATGCAGAAAAATGAAAGTAGGCCACCCTCTTATACCACACACAAGAATAAATTCAAAATGGATGAAAGACTTAAATGTTATACCCAATACCATACAAATTCTAGAAGAAAACATAAGCAGTAAAATTTCAGACATTGCTCAGATAACATTTTATCTGATATATCTTCCCAGGCAAGGGAAACAAAAGAAAAATATAAGCAAAGGGTACTACATCAAACTAAAAGGTTTTTGCACAGCAAAGGAAATCAGCAACAAAATAAAAAGGCAACCCACAGAATGGGAGAACACATTCGCCAATAAGTGGTCAATTTCCAAAATTTATAAAAAACTTACAAAACTCAACACCAAAAAGAAAAAACCCAAAAAACAAACCAACAACAACAAAAAAACAATACAACTAAAAATGGGCAAAGACCTGAATAGACACTTCTCCAAAGAGGACATACAAATGGCCAATAGACACGTGAAAATATCTTAACATCACTAATCATCAGAGAAATGAAAACTAAAACCACAATGAGATATTACCCCACACATGTCAGAATGGCTATCATCAATAAATCAACAAACAAGTTCTGGTAAGGATGTTGAGAAAAGGGAAGCTTTTTGCACTGTTCGTGGGAAAGCAGACTTGTGCAGCCACTGTGGAAAGAGTATGAGATACTTCAATAAATTAAAAGTGTATTTGCCTTTTGACCCAGCAATCCCACTTTTGCGAGTATATCCAAAGAAACCCAAAAAGCTAATCCAAAAGAACATAACACCCCTATGTTCACTGCAGCATTATTTACAATCACCAAGATATGGAAGCAGCCCAAGTGTCCACCAGTAAATGAGTGGATGAAGCAACAGTTGAACATTTACACAATGGGATACTACTCAGCCATAAAAAAGAAGAAAAATTACCTTTTGCAACAGCATGGATGGACCTGGAGAACATTTGCTGAGTGAAATAAGCCAGTCAGAGAAAGACAGATAACATATGATTTCACTCATATGTGAAATCTAATGAACTAAGTGAGGTAAGAAACAAATCAGAGACAGACTCATAGATAGAGAGCAGGATAACAGCTAGTGGGGGAAGGAGGTTAGGGGATGTAGGGCTGAGCAAAGAGGAAAAAGGACTCAAGAACATGGACAACGATGTGGTGATTCCAGGGGAGAGGGATGTACAGGGATGTTAAACAGTAATGGAAAAATACAATAAAAGTTTAAAAATGAAAATTGCCAGAACAAAAGAAAAGAATCATAGGATGTGCAGCATGTTTAATTTGGATGGGAGGAATAATCCTTTATAGTCTGGGATTTAATTTCAGTTGGTTTATTAGTTCATAATGTACCTTAGAATTATATCTAAAATAAAAGAACTTTGCTAAGTTTGTATTAGAAAAATTTTAAGATTTCTAATCCCAAATTCCAGTAATAAGATTCAGCAGAACTACCTCAGTATATGATCCATTGTTCTGTTACATAGTGTGTGTTCTAAGTGTCCTTTCTAACACCATAAGGATTAAACTAATGTCAGTTCACATCAGAACAAAACATAAAAATAAATATTATCAGAGTTTGTGCAGTGCATACTGGAAGATCTGATATTTTCAAGTTTTAAGATGTCATATGTGACATTCTATGTACTCAGGGCTTTAGTGCACCTTAAAACGCATACCTCTTGGCTACACAATAATTTTTAACTTGGTAGACTCTGGACTACTGGGATAGAGAAAAAGTAGATATGACAGGAACATGTCCTTTTCCTACTACCTGTCATATAATACGTGGAAAAGATAATTCTTTTAATTTCTAAGTTTTTTCTTTAATTCTTACATTCTGTTTTTCTTCCATCCTGCTGTGTCTCCATGATTTGTAAGAGCTATTCATGCATTATGTATTTTTCTATTTATTCAGTTATTTTTTCTGTTTAAGAAGAGTATTGACAATTCCCAAAACAATATGCATTAGAAATTATTTCAATGAGCTTCAATTTTTTCACAAAATGGCTGAAACTGTATGCAAAATGCACAACTTTGTTTTCATTCCCATACTCTATTGATAACAAAATGAATGCTTTTTCTTGGAATGTAACTAGGAAGTGTAATGAATCTAAACTCTCATTTAATATCCACGAGTCCAAAGTCAATTTTTCTCTCTGGTTCATAAATTGAATAAAACACATAATGGTGACAAGCTATATACATACATAATCTATTTTTATGAAAAATAACAGTGCTTAAGGGAGCATAACATACCCTTTTTGTGACTTTTGTTAAAAAATGTATGAGAATTGCTGTGAATTAAAACCTCACATTAAAAAAAAAAAGGTAAGCAAACCACTTCAAAAACAACAACAAAACTTACTAAAATAAATCCAGGCCATAAACAAATCTGTCTCATTTATTAAACTATAAATTAAGTTTAAAAAACAATACTATATTTGAGCCAATAGACTCAGTGATCCATTAGTGCTCTAAGCTGTAGTGAAAAAGACAAGGAGATATTGAAATGTCAGTAAAAATTCCATTTTGCAATACTCCTGCTAAACAAGGAAAGGCATTTGTCTTTGGCATCAAATTATTTGTCAAGAGGAAAGGTAGAAAAAAATAATTGACTCTATTAAAAAAAAGTGTAATCCAATTGACCATACTGGCTACAAGATGAAAGGTGTAGCAGCGGCTGGAGAGTGTCCCACAGCAACATTGTCCAGTCAGGTACGGCACGACACTTATTCATCTGATAAAATATGAGTGATGAGCATTACCTCATGTAGAAAAATTCTCATTGGTTACTCAAACAAAGAAGGAAAAAAAAATGAAGAAAATCCTGGCAAATTGAATCTCATTGACATTTATATATATTTCAGTAGTAATGGTTTTAATCTTGTTGTTAAGAAAGTCTTGTTAACCCTCTGTTCTGGACAGTGTCAATGACCTCTTTGGCCTCTCTAGTTTGATTTAGTCCCATGAGCAAGGCAGCTTCTGCTATAAATTTTCTCCTAGTCAGTGTAGGAGAAATAGAATCTAGCATTTCATTAGGTTATTGTAATGGTAGCAATGACTATACCTGTTTTAAATAATATGTAATCTAATATATAATTATATGTATTGAAATATACAGTTGATCATTTAAAAGTTCTATAGCATAATATATATAATATATAATTACATCCCTTCAAAATATTGTTTTGTACTTTTTATTGTTTCATTTGAGTACTTATATGCTTTTCATGAATATACTTTTTTGTTACATATTTGCTTTTCCCAGAATTTCCAACCTGAAGCCATCAATCATTCATGCAAAAACAAAAAACAAAAAACAAAACTCTGGAAGAAAAAAACTGAAGTGGTCTCTACACTCTCCTTTTAATTTTCAGAAAACTGACATTTCTTGAATCTCTGGATAACTGGTCCTTTCAAAAAAGATCATACTTTTTATATCACCTAATGTACCAATAAAGACTTTTTTTCTTTACTGAACGATTAAATTTGAAATAGAGACTCTGCTGACTACTTTAGGGTATTAGCCAATAGTTCATCAACTCTTAAACTCTGAAGTGATTGTTTGATCCCAAAGTTCAGAAGCTACAGAATAATTTAATGTTTTCTAAAAATATATAAAATTAAGAAAAAGTCAAAGAGCGTCAGCATGCAGTGTATGATCAATATAACACAAATCTGCATGGCTGCTGCAAAGAGGGGACAGTGACACCTAACCGAGGTCCTGCCAAGAGACATTTCTGGCTGGCTGAGTTTGAAGACTCCAAATGCAAAGTCAAGCTGAGTTTGAATCAATATATTCACTGATACATTGAGATAAACAAATGCAAGGTCTCATATTAGAAGTGGGAAGGTGATCAAAATATTATTGACTATGTTCAGAGTACTATTACAAGGCATTTGAAAACTACCAAATGCCATTACCAATAGATCTAGCATTTCTGGTCCATATTATCCCCATTTATGAAGTAAGGAGGTGAATGAAATGGGGCATGGGATATAACCACTTTTTTTTTAAGATTTAAAATCCAAAATAGTTCTTGGACATGTCAGAGACAATTTATCCCTTGAAAAATACAAAGTATTTATTCTTTTAATTCAGCACAATTTGTTGAGGATATATGTTCTGTGCCAGGCATTCTTTTACACACCAGAACAAAGTAGTGACTAAGACAAACAAGGGTCCCTGCTCTTAAAGAGATAATGAGAAAAGACAGCAAAAACAATAACTAATAAGTCAAACATAATTTCAGACCGTGGTAAATACTATAAAGAAAGTTGTGCAAAGGAGGGACTGGAAGATTGTCACTTTATGTTGAGTAGTCAGGAGTGGCCTCCTGAACTTCGATTCTATGTAAATAACAATTGCAAACCAAGGGAAGATTTTAAACAGGAGCACATCATATCATTAACTTTATTTTTCTAAAGAGCACACTCATTGCCTCAAGGAGAATGAATCGCAGGGTTCAGGGCAAGGTGCACATGCCGATGTTAATGCAACAGACCCACACCCGCAGCAGAGGAAGTGTAGAAAAGTGTCAGCACTTGGGATATATTCTGAAGGCAAAGTCTGGAGGATTTGTTGATGCATTGGGTAGCATGGGTGTTGAGGGGAAGCACAAGATGAAATATTATTTCTAGATTTAGCAATCATTTGCAACTGGGTGGGTGATAGTACCATTTACTGATATGGAGAAGAATAGGGAAGACTATTTGTTTGGAGGTAAATTTTAGACATTCAAATAGTAATATCAAAAAGGCAGATGATTATACAAATGAAGACTCATTGAAGAGGTTAGGGCAAGATACATTTTTCCGGGAGCCACTTCTATAGATATTTAAAGCCATGAATTGGCTAGGTAGAATACGTAGCAAGAAAAGAGCAAATAGCACCGAACTCAGTGCTAGGGCTCTCCGACATTAACAGCTCAGGCAGAAATGGAGAAGCCAGCCAAAGGGCTTGATTAGAAGTGGCCAGTGAGGTTGGAGAAAGAAAAAGAGTCATGAAAGTTCTATTTATCTATTGATGCCATGTAATAAGTCATTTCAAAACTTAATGGATTACAACACCTATCATTATATTATTATGTCTCATGGTTTGGGGAGTTGCCGGGGCTCAGACAAGAAATCTTCACTCAGGTTTTCCTTGCAAGCATATGGTGGCCAGTGCCACAGTTCTCTTGAAGGCATCCTCAAACATGTCACATAACGGATGGTTAAAGCTGCCTGACAGGGACTTCCCTCAAAACATCTCCCTGTGGCCTCCCCCTGTGGCCTGGGCTTCCACAGAGCACGGACATTTGATTACATGAATGAAGTTCCTATCAGAACGTGCCAAACATATCTAGATTTTTACAACCAGACTGATGGTATTAATAACTAAGTCAGGTTATATCATATATCTGCTCAAAATACTTGAATGACTTCCCATCCTAGTTAGGTAAAGCCAGTCTCTACTTTAGCCCACAATGACCTCCTTTACCTTGCTTCTCATGATCTCTCTAACCTATTTCCTACTTCTCTTTCTTGCCCCCCTCATTCAGATTGCCACTCAGCACCTCAAAGACACTTCTTCTGGCTTGCCTGTTTAAAGATACATCACTACACACATTTCCTCTTCTTCTTTTCTATTATATTTTTCTTTGTGGCACTTATCCCTTTCTACCATACTATGTAGTTTTCCTGCTTATTTTGTAAATTCTGTCGTTCTTCACCTGAAGGTAAGTTCAAGAGTAAACAGAAGTTTAGTCTGTTTTATTTGCTGCGGCATCCTCAATGGCTAGCACAATGCCTGAGCTGTAGAAGGCCTTCTGTACAAATGTGCTGAATGAATATACCAGTGACATATGGGAAACCAAGACAGATGAGGAAGTGAATGCCAGCATCCGAAGAAACAGACACTTATTGAAAAGATTTTAAATTGGATTAATAAAGCACATTTCACGTTTTTCCTCCTGGCATTATTTTATTTATTTATTTACCTTTACATTTGTTAGTTCATTTAAAATCTGTCCACCAGAAAACTGAGCAATATTTTTCTATTTCCTTCTGCCATTGTTCCATGAAGTGGTATTTTAATTTTATCTGGAACTATTCCATCAGAGAGCCAAGAAGGTTCTACAAAAGCCTCAAAACAACTAGAAATAGGAGTGTATAATCTAAAGGGTAATTGATATTCATTATTGGGATAATGTGAAATAAGAAAAGTAAAGAGGAATTCAGGTAAATGTGCTTGTTTGTACTTTCTTCCACTACAAATTTATAAAATCAAACTGAACCTGACAATCCCCAAAATTAAATTGGCAAAACAATGAATACCCACCCATGTAACGGCCCACTACAGTTTTCCTTCCAGGCATTAGAGGATCACGTCCCTCCAACATGAAATGTATCATTATAAACCTTCTGAGACCCCCGAAATCTTTTCTCATTGCAGCTTCAGGCTCAGGCTTGAAGTGCAGAATTCTGTCATCTAGATGTGTTCCAGAGGGAGATGAGTCTGCTCGGGTTCACTGCTCCTGGAGTATGTTTCCTGAGTGAAGAGGCTTGTGATAATCGTTCCCCTAGCAACAAACATAAAACAGTGGGACAGAAAAACACAATAGACATTTACGTGGAAAAAGCAGTAGAAGCTAAGATACTAGCAGTTACTGCTTCATTTTCATTCTAAAGTTCTAATGCTATTGCTTTTGGAACAAAGAATGTTCCTTGATTATGATGTGATTTCCTCTGGAAATGGTTCTTTGCAACCTTTAACACTACATTCTGGGCTCTTGGCTATGTCCACCGAGTGACTCTCTCCCCTTCTGGTGGGAAATGATGGATGTTCACAGATAAAGAGCTTTCTCATCTTGTTTCCTGCCCATAACGCATTGAAGGCCCAGAGGCTTCATTGTCAGATGTATATTCCTTTTCAATCTAAAATTTCAGTGCCTCTGTCAATACAATGCTCTTAAAAATTTTGAGTTTCCCGTGTATCTTATCTTATGAGATATTACTCCATTGGTTAAAATAACACTTTCAAATCCCTTCATTGTTTACATTAAGGTGCAAGGCAGGATACTATAGAACAATTTTCTTATGATTCTTAGTAGCCCTTTGACTGAGTCAAGAGTTTCAGTTTAAATCTTTCATAGGTATTAACATGGCATTTTCTGCTATACCTTGATTTGATCTTTAACCCAAGGCCATGTTAAACTGACAGTATTCAACACTGACTATTTTTCCTAAGGTCATTTATAATTTTTCCTAAGGTCATTCATTTATACTTTTATCAATAGGAGAAGAATCAGTGAATAATAATCATGTTTATTTTTCATTTTAGCAAGTCCTGGCTACATTATAATTCCTCTAAATTCTGCTTGAGAATTGAATAAATACAACATAAAAGAACTGTTACAACAGAGGGCTAGAGATCTAGAGAATAAGGATCCTGGAGTTGAATCTCATGCCCATACCCTTGTTGACAACATAATTTCATCATAATAAATTTTAAAAATTCCAAAGGTAGTTTGGAACTAAAATACAAACAGATAAAAAGACATGGTACTATAAACCTTTGAATTTCAACACTGGCTCTTCTTTAGTACTTTAGTTTATTAAATTTGAGATTTAATTTTAAACAAATGTGATATATTAGTATGTTTTTTTTTTCTAGATGAATTAGGAGGTTTGAGATTCAGAATTCAGAAAACTAGGAACTTACTCCCAAATTTCCCTATAACCTGAAGATCATCCAGCTTCATCCTTCTGATATAAAGATTTGTTTCTAATGTTACTTTTATCTCTAAATTTCCACCATTTTTATAGTCAGCTTTCTTTTTCTTTTCAGTTTATTTCACCATTATTATGACAAAGATTTCTGATTTCCATATTTGAACTCAATTCACGTATAACAATGTTCAAGTAGTTCTTATATCCATAAATACAGAAATAATTAAAGCTTGACCTGCAAAAGATCATACGATAAAGCAAAATTTATTTTTGCTGCCAGTACTTTCATTTCAGTTCTTTCTTTTGTATGGAAATTTTTCTTTTCTTCTTCCCATTTAGGCAATTGTAACTTATTACCACCTCCATATTCTTTCCCCAAAAGCTGAATTTTGAGAAGATCACTATTATTAAAATTATCTATCGATCTTTCATCTCTCTATTATCTGCCTCATTCAGAAAGGATTAAACTGAATGACTAAAGCAAATAAATATAAATCACTGATTGTATATTTCAGGCAATTTTTAAAATTTTAACTCTACTACCTATTTTTCATGGATCTAGGATATCAGGTGATGAAATAAGAAAAAGGAAAAGGGTCACCAAGGAACATGTATAAAGGACACATGGACAACACCAAAGGGAGTAGGATTGAGGGTGGGGGTGGGGATGGGTGGGGTGTGGAGTAGTGGGGGGAAAATGGAGACAACTATACTTGAACAACAATAAAATAAATAAATAAAACTGGTATGCAATCCAAAAAGAAAAAAAGAATGTTTTGAGATGGTTAGGGAGAGTCAGAAGTTTCTGGAATTACTCAGTTAAGAGGTAGGCTGCTATCTCCTCAGCTTAAACAGAAAATCAGCCTTGTTGTCTTCCTTGCACTTCTAATTTTATCACATATTAATTATGCCTATGCAGCATCCCCTTATATAGATCCTCTGTGTGTGCGTGTGTTTATGTGGTTGGTGGTGTGGGTGGTTGTTTTCCCTCTGCATAAATCTGTGCAAGCTTCAGATTTAAGTCCAATCCCCACTCTGTTGGAGGTAAGAAGAGATAATGAATTAGTGCTTTTAACAAAGAAGATTAATCAGAGGGTTTTGGAACAGGCAGAGAAGAGGGACAGTAAGCTAGTCTTTTATTAAACACATCATATGCATGACCTTCTTGAGAAATCTTTTCCCTAGCTTCTATAAATGTAAGGAGAAAATATCTAAAATAGGGAAATCTGAAAATCGTATTGTTTTCAGATTAAGGCACAGATCACAAGACCCTATGAATAAAACCTCTCTGCCACAAAAATGTCACATGGTTTATTTGCTTAAAAGCGCACAAGGAGGGGTTGTGTGAGAGGCTAAAATGCAAGGCAAGAGGAAAACTGTGCCAGGCAGAGAGTTGCCAGTGACGAAGGAGATGCCAAGTTAATTTGGGGGCCAATTTGTCATACATTCCCTTTGAACTGCAAAATTCAAAATTACAAAAATTTCAGCTTGAAAAATCACTCTGTCTCCAGGAAACATCCCTCAGGTAATCAAGGTTATAATTACAGTGGAGGTGATAAAACATGTTCTTTAGTCTACACTTTGGCTGATGCTATTTAATTCACCTAAGTTTTTTTCTTCTCTTTGCTCCATTATCTTTCTAAATTTTCTATAAATTTCCCGGACAAGTCAGTTATGCCATGCTGCACATGCTACTGTAGAAAGGAACACCAGTGCCAAGAACCAGAGAAAATTTGTTATCAGGGGACTGTCAGCCTACCAATCACTATGACTGATAGAAACATCCTTTCTGTTGTTAACAAATTGTGTCAAAAGCACATACAATGAAATTCAAATATGCTAATGCCGCAAATGCAATTTGACATTTCAAAGCAGATTCCTGCCTGGATCTCAGAACCAGCACTACAGTACACAGAGCTATTGAGCTATTTATGTTATTTTAGCCATTTGTTGACCTAAGATGTTTTATTGCAAAGATACCTATTAAGGTAGAAATGGGAAGATGGGAGTCACGGAGTGGGAGGGAGGCCCAAGTTAAGACAGAACTATTAGTCATTGCTAAGGCACTATCTTTAGCTGAAAACATGATCACCGTTGTTAAAAATCGCAGTGTTTCCATGGCAGAGTGTGGTAAACAATTTTGAGTTAATCAGAAGACTGACTCCCTGCGCAGACACTCTGTTCTCTACAATAAATCCCACTTTAAAGTAAGAAACAGAATGCTGATCTTTCAAATCTGGGATAATTCCTTCTAATTCTTCAAGCCGGGATGGTGCATAGACGGTTCTGTGTCTGAACCGTAGTCCGCAGTTGATGAGGACAGTGTTGCGGGCTGTGTAGCCAAAGAATATTTCATCTGTATAAGGTGTAGCACGGACAATATAAAATGCTTCCTGAGAGTAAACAGGAAGATGAGGGAGAGAAGGAAATAAATATTTGTTAAGAACTTGCAGCGTGCAAGACACTATGAATTTCATACCTCAGATTTTAATTGAAACATTCTTTCCTATCTCAGACCCTATTTGAAGTGCTTGTGATACAACACTGAGGGAAACTGTTAGAAGGAAAAATATGGCCCTGATGGAGTTTGTATTTCATAAAGAGAAGATAGACAATGCAATAAAAGTAATAAAGAATTAATTTAAATATATATTAGAAGCCACAATGTGCCACAGGAAAGAAACAAAAGCTAAAATAGCCTGAGGGGAGTCAGGGTAGAGAAACTGCTCTTTGAAATAGGGTGTCTAGTAGCAGCACTGAAAATGTAGCATTTGAACAATCAGTTGAGGAGAGGATGCACTAACCATGTGGATGTTAAGGGGAAGAGAATCCCAGAGGGAAGAGTGGGCATACAAGTCTTCAGGAAGGGTTGTGCCTGAGAATACGAAAGGACTAAAGAGAGGCTAGCGTGGATTGGGTGGGGTTTGGGAGGACGGGCAGGGGATGAGTTCAGAAGCAAGAGAAGCCATGTCACATAAGATTTTGTAGACAACTATAAGAACGGTAGGGTTGATTCTGAAGACAGTAGGGGAATATAAGAGGATTCTCAGTAGAGGAGTCTCATGCTCTGATGGAAAGAGCGATATCATTCAGAAGCTTTTGAAACACTTAGGTAACAGTTTATGGTGGCTTCAATGAGGATATTAGTAGTGGAAGTAATATAAAGTGGTTGAATTTGGTTCTGTTTGGAAGATAGAAACAGCAGGATTTCCTGATTAAGTGCATGTGGGATGGGAGATAAAAGGAGACATTGAGAATAATGCTGAAGTTTTTGTCCTGAGCAATTGGAGGGATGAAGTCTTTACCATTTACTGAGACATGGAAACAAGTATGACAAGAAGTGAGAGTCTAGTTTTTGAATGCGTTTATTTGAGATACTTACTAAACAGTATCTTGAAGATTTCAAGCAAGTTGCTGGATACATTGCCTGGAATGTAGGAATAAAATCTGGGCTGAATTTATAAACATGTGTACACACAATTAATAATTAAAATACAATGAACCTGGTGAAATAGCCAATGAGGGGAGTATAGTTTTATATAAAGGAGGAGAAGATCTTGAACCTTGAATCACTTGGAAGATAAGAGGTGGAGAAGAGGAGAATTCAGCACAAGAATGAAAATAAACCACCTGTAAGATAAGAGGAAATTCTATAGAATGCATTGCCTAGAATGCCAAGATAAGTGTTTTAAAGAGAATAATGTGATGAACTATAGGAAATGGTACTGAGACCTTTATGAAAGATTTTACAGGAGAGGAGCGGGAAACCTTTGGAGCAGGCTTAAGAAAGAATTGGAAGAGAGAATTGGTAATGGCAAACAATGACTACAATTTTGAAGAGCATTTTTAAACCAGGGCTCAGAATGGGAGCTATCTAGAAGAGTAAATAAGGTCAAAGAAAAGTTTTAAAAATTATTTTTAAATATAGGAGAAATAACATTTTATGTGCCAATGAGCATAAGCCAATACACACGAGAAAAATGATGAGGTGAGAAGGAAGGGAAGAAATGATGCTGGAATGATGTCCTGGAGTGGAAGAGGACACAGTGAACAGAGAGATTAGAATCACTAGGATTCATCCATGTTCACTAACGTTAACATACCTTATGTGGGTGTAGATGCTGGTGGGTGGAGTGGCATCCAAGTTGTATTGAAGGTCTGTGGAAGTTCTCTTTTGACTGCTTTATATTTTTTAAAGATTTTATTTACTTATTTTTAAAAATAGGGGAAGGGAAGGAGAAAGAGAGGGCAAGAAACATCAATGTGTGGTTGCCTCTCAGGCACCCCTTACTGGGGACCTGGCTCACAACCCAGGCGTGTCCCCTAGACCAGGAATCGAACTAGTGATCCTTTGGTTTGCAGGCTCATGCTCAATCCACTGAGCCACACAAGCCAAGGCCAGACTGCTTTGATTTAAAAGTAAAGATGGGTACAAGATCAGCTGAGAAAGAGGCTGAGGGAGGAGGTTTCCAAATTGCATGAGAAGAAAGTGTAAAATAGTCATTTAGAAGAGTCCAAGAGTAAGCAGATTTGTGAAATATAGAATGATGACCATGAGTAATAAGGTCCACCTGAGATTGCTGGTTATGAACTAAAAGTTCAACCAGCCAGCAAGGTTTGTTTGCTCTGGCCGTGTGCAAACACAGAATAAACAAAATGTGCGGGTAATATTGTTATCCTCAAGTTTCCAATGTTTAATGTGGCCTTTTGCCAGAGCCCATACTCACTTCTTAAAGCAAGGAAAAAAAATATTATTTCTAAAATCCAGTTTTAATTGTTCTGTCTGCTTCAAATATTTAGCAATCTCTTTAGGTGAAGTCTGCCTGGGATGAAAGTGCCTCTGCCATGGACTCCCACCCTGCCTCCCCTCCTAAAATACACTGGGGAAGGGTGTGTGGTTTATTTGACATCAGGGCAGTAGTGAGACATGTGTGCTTTTCAGTTGCTCTGTCTTCTCCCTCCATGCTGTCCGTAGTCTCCTGGGCCGTCACATACCCCGAACGGAATATAGTCGTGCACTGAATAAGGACATTTTGGTCCATGACAGACTGCGTATATGATAGTGGTCCCATAAGATTAAAATGGAACTGAAAAATTTCTACCACCTAGTGACGTCGTAGCCTTGGTAACATGGGAGGCAGCCCTCGTGCGTTCGTGGCGACGCTGGTGTAAACAGGCCGCTTCGCTGCCAGTCTGATAAAGCACAGTACATACAATCATTTACAGTACACGTTGCTTGATAATGGTAATAAATGACGATGTGACTGGTTTACGTATTAACTATACTATACTTTTTATCACTATTTTAGAGTTCACTTTCTACTTATATAAAAAAAGTTTTCCGTAAACCTACATGCTGTATTATATACACCAGCAGCAGCCTCATACCTCTCGTGTTAGTCATTTATTACATCATTTTCTCCTGTGCTTTGATTTAATCTCACGCTGGTTTGCACAGTAACGTGCTATGTAAGCTTGTAGCCTACGGGTAATGGGTTATGTCATATGGCCTAGGTGTGTAGTAGGCTATACCATCTAGGTTTATGTGATGGCACTCAATGATGTGTGTACAATGACAAAATCACCTAAGGACACATTTCTCAGTATGTATCCCTGTCATTACATGATGCAAGACTCTAATGACCTTGCCCCCTGTGTATGTGTCAGTAGGAATGACCATGGGGGGGGCAGTCTAAACTTACCTGCATTATGGAATTGAGTGTCATACTGGGGTTGGGGGCACTCTTGTTCCTCAGAAGGTCAAAAACTGGAGCACAGCAGCTGGTTTAAGTGTCTTCCTTGGGCACTGCAGGTCACTTCCTTGGTTCCTCTTGGTATGAGCACCTATTTGGGAATAAGTAGGCCACCCACAGGACCATGTGGAAGTGGAAGGAGATGCAGCAGCCAAGGCTGGTGGGCACTGGCCAATGGGCTGAATGAAGGACTAAGCAGAGGGTCCACGGTGAGCCAGCAAGAGCTTGGCAAGGCTGAGTTGGCTGGGAGCACTGCTAGTTTCCAGCCAAGCACAGAGAGAGGGTAGGCTGTTTTCAGCTTCAAATAGCAGAATTCACCAGTTATTTGCAAGAAAAATCTGTGAATAATAAATACATTTCTAAGGGAGGGGAATAGAAGAGGAAAAGGATGAAATGTACAAAGTTTACAGAATTGATTAATGATACTAATAATAATAACCTACATTTTAATAGCACTTAAGTATTTTTGGAGATCTTTTCCATCATGTTTTCCCCCTCCCAGCCTTCATCTTCACACTAATTTCACTGGAAAAGCACTGCTTTCATTCTAATGTAAATATAGGTAGAGCCTGATGAAATTTGATGAAGCAAATGAACAAGAAGACAAATGCTGGAGGGTTACATATAATGGAAAACTCGGCATTCTGAGCTAGGCTATAAAGGATAATAAATAACAATGAACAGAACGCATCCCATGTCAGCAGCAAGATCACAGGAGCTAGAAAATACAGAGCATGTTGGAGTGATATCATAGTCGGCTGTTTGAATATTCCAGTAAAAAGACCACAGGACTAGTCAACAGACTTTGGTGCAAAGCCTGTTTCTGTCATTTATTTTCTGTACGAATCTGCAAAAGATAGTTAGCTCCTCCACTCCTCAGTTTCCTAAGTAAAAAATAGACGTAAACATATCGTCTTTCAATATCATTGTAAAGTCTAAGTGAGATGATTTAGATATATCATTTAGTACCCAGCAGACATTCATCATTGCTGTGTGGGAAATAGTAAGGAAAATAAGGTTTGATATAGGGAACCGTTCCAAGTGTGGGAAATGTGGCCCAGCCCCCACTCGCAAAAGCCAGTGGGGAGCCAGTTTCGGCGGGCAGGACCCACACTCACGGATAGGTTCTCCAGTGGGGAATCAGGCCTGCATTGGACCTAGACCTCTATGAGGCTTGCTTTTGTTAAAACTCCCTCACCCTGAATTGAGGCGGCAACTGTTTACTGAGTATCTTTAACTTCCTAAAGTCTGAGCTAGACCTCCCAAGTATGGAGTATAACCGGTTGGACCACTTTTCCCTTTACATTTGCAAATACCCTTCTTTGATGTATTTAGCAGCATCCTTTCCTTTGTTGTCTGTAAAAGATAACCACCCAAACAAACCTATGCATAGTAAATGAGGACCATCCTTGATGTAATATGCCTAGAAAAACAATAAAAGCCTGTCCAGGTGGGGGTCTGGGGGGGGGGCCCTCTCTCTGACTTAGAGAGTGGCTGAGCAGTCCCTTTTCTCCACAGGATTTCTGTAGTCTGTGTGTATTTGTCCATTGCTGCCACAACACAGGATCCTGCTGGCCAGGATCCGCATCAGTTTGATATAAAGCGCAGGATGAAATTGGGGCAGAACATCAAAGTCATGAAAATACCAGATAAGAGGTCATGCCCCAGATGGTGGTGACTTGGTGAAAACTTATGAACTATGAATGTCAGTACTGATTCAGTGGGGACTATTACCATGACCATAGGTTTGGTTTTCGGACCACCGCAGCAAGGGAGCTGTGGGGTGTTTCACTAAGACAACGTAAGTCCTCACTACAGAATGTGGGCCTGGAAGAAGTAATTTGGGGGAGGAAGCTGGGCTTTGCTGTGGAATGCATAATGTCAGGAGTGGGGGTAAGGTTGGGTATCTTAATGACTATCTTGAGGAGAGAAGATTAGTACAGGGACAAATCTAAAACAGGTAACGGAGCAGCAGTCATACAGGTTAGCCAATACACAGGCTCTTTGTTCATTTTTGTGGTTTGGACAACGCTCATGTTGTCCTCTGTGTTCAGACAAGACAGCCAAATGGACTTGATTTTGTCTTGATCCGTCCCGGCCCAGAGTAGCCTTGTGTGATGTTCTGTGAAGTTGTGATGTTCAACAGGAGAATAACAATGCTCAGCTGTGAGTGACAGGCCAGCTTCCAGCAATCCCAAGACCTAAGGAATAACACCTGGCCAGCTTCAAGGTGTGTGGGCTGTTTTCTTCTTTCTCTGTGGTAAGGTCAAAGATGTGTGCTTTAGGAGATACACACAAAATTGATGAACAGGAGAGAAATTAGAACTAGATCCTCTTACATCAGATGAATGAAAATGAGAACTTGAACCAGAGATGCATGGAAAAGTAGTGATTCACCTACAAAATTGGATTACTAATTTATCAGAAATGGTTTAAATGGGATTCCTGGGATATGTAGTCAGTTGGACAGTTCTATATCATCTTTAATGTTTATGTTTCATAACTCTATGCTTTTATTTGACATATTCTATCAAAGAAGGGTTTTCTATTGTGATGGTGGTTTTGACTGCCTGGTGTCACCCAAATTGTCAATGTAGTGTAAAACTTATCAGGTCTCTTTCACCATAGCACTGGAATCTTGCAAAACTTCCTAAGATGCCACCTGAGCCCGGCAGGGGAGAAATGAGTGACTGGGCTCCTCCCTCCTACCTGATACCAGACATGAACAATCTCCTTTTATTTCTACCATATATTAGGTGATTTTTGGTAAGACTTTACTTTTAAAGAGGGACACTCGTTCTTATCTAAAAATCACCATCCTGGAGGAAGATGGCGGCAGTGTAGGTGGGAGCTGAGCCAACATGCTTGTGCATCTAACCAGGGCACCTAGCCATATCTTCCAAAGAACAGAGTGAACAGCCAACAGAATGCCAGCTGATATGAAGTTTGGAAGCCAAAGGTTGTAGAGGACATTTAAAAATGGGTGGTAAGTGTTAGAAATGTGCAAGAAATAGAGGCAGGAGGAACCAGGTGATCTGATCCAAGTGCCTTGATTTGATGCTGCGCTTACAGGCCGGTTGAGTTGGGATCGACTGCAGCAGCAAGAGGAGACAAGAATGGGGTTTTTGAAGGAAAAAGAGTGGGGTTTGTGAGAGGATGGGGTGGTTAGTCTCTTGTTCTTCCAGGCGGGTGCCTCAGGGTTCTAGGATGTGAGCCGGGACAATGGGTTAGGTAAAGGGCCAGGCTGTTTCCAGCTATATGAGGGTCAGTCTGACCACCGGCCATTGTGGCTGGGGCCAGATGTCCATTGTGCATGGTGGGAGAGACTTTCCCTGCAGCCGCAGGCTACCAAGTGAGTCAGGATAACTGAGTCATGGGATGTCCAGTAGGTTGGAAGACTGGCCTGACTGGGTCATGATCAGTCTGGTGGGCTGGGAAACTGGCCTGACCCTTTCAGTAAGGAGCATTTGTAGGCCAACAGGAGGGTCCCTGGGCCCTGTGGCGGAGACTGTAGTGGCCGGGGGGAGCACAGAAGGAAAGCCTGGTCAGTGGTAGCAACTTAGCAGCCCCCTCCCCTTCCAGAGGGGTGAAGTCCCAGACCCCAGCTAGGAGAGACCTGGTCTCCTAAAGTCACTGGAGAGATAAAAAGGCAGTAAATCACACACAGCCTGTGGCATACTCTGGCTGGTGTGGCAGTAACTGACTGGGATAGTACCAGAGAAATTGGGGAGCCAGTTGACACCTGGAGCTGGGAAAAGAGATGGACAGCAACTGGACCTGACCCAGACAGACTCTGGACTTGTCAGAGAGTTGGACTGTGTGGAAAGCCCCGTGCTTCTTAGGAGCATGGCACCGTTCTTAAAATAAGAACTGAGAAGCCATGCAGGGACCTCGCATGTGCAGCAGCCAGGCCAACAAAGCGGGAGGAGGGTGGGCGCAATTTGCTCTCAAATGAGGTGGGTTATCCTACTTGCCTGGTGCAAATGCACAGAGTGGGCAATGTGGGTGCACAGTGCTCTGAGGGTGTGGGCTGGGAACTGGGCACTTGTGATTACTGTGGCCCAGCCCCAGCCCCTATGCTTGAGGAACCACAGAAAAGGGAAAAAACAGAGGCCGGCCCCCTCTGCCTGCAGGATCTGGGAAGACCTGCAAAACTGGTTTGGCAGGAATAAAATCAAAAGGAGATTTTTTTTTTTTTTTTTATCAAGAGTGAGACAATAAGACCTGTAGCTGTGAGAAAACCAGAGATCAGAAGTCAGAAGGCAAACACCAACAGCTGAGACACATTTCACTTTGCTATAGAACTTGCATTTTTTTATTTTTCTTCTTTCTGTTTATCTTTTTCTCTTGTTTTATTTGTTTGTTTTTATTGTTTGATTTTTTATTCTTCCTTTCATATTGTATTTTAATTTTTCTTCTTTCATTTCACTCTATTCCAAATAACACACTACTCTTGTTCTATTACTTTTTTTCTTTTTATTCAGATTATATACTTCTTACACTATTGTTGTTCCAAATCACACACAACACCCTTCCCTGGTTCCCTTCATTTCGCCAACTTCCTGAGCTCTATTACTGTTGTGGTTAACTTTATTTTTTTTTCACACTACTCCAAGTTGCTATGTCTTACTCTCACTATTTCTCCTCCATCTAGCCTCACATAAGCACTCTTTCTTCTTTAATCAGCTCACATTCCTTTTTCCCTTCTAATAAGAATCTCATTTCTTTTTCACCTTTTATAAAAAGTGGCAAGGTAGGTGAAATGTCATGATTATAGCTGTACTTCTCCAAAGGAAATCCTATGTGTTCACCACTTGTTGGTACTTTAAATCTCAGAGAATACTCTCCCACTGTCTTACTCCATTTTGCCTTCACCCTGCCCATGATCAGTTCAGTAAGGAATTTTATTTCATTGTTTTCTCTCTCCTGTTTTATTTCTTTTTTCCCCCTCTTTCAACCTCGTCTTTACCTTTTTAATTTTACTTCAAACTTCATATTATACACTTCCCACTTCTTACCTCATTGTTCCCAATGCCCTTTTGTGTTTTACTTACATTGTAAATCTTGTTATCTCTCTTCACCTTGGTTCCATCCCAACACGTATCAATTCTCTTCCCTCTTACCACACAACATTTTCCCCTCTTTTAGTCATCTCATATTCCCTTTGTCATATCTTATAATATCTGCAATCTCTCTTCACCTTTATTAATCTTAGTTCAATTGAAGTAGAGACAGCTGATGTGGTAGGGGTGCTCTTTTTGCTGGCATATGTTTGGTTGTCTGGTAATACTGCTTTGTTAACCAATACCTTTCAAACAGCATACAAGACAAGGTGGGAGTTGTGAACACCAGCAAATCCACTGGAGGGGAGAACCCACCAACAAAGGAGCCAGCAACAGCTAAACCCCAAGTACAACAATAGAGCCTACACAAATTGAATAAAAGGCAACCACAGAGCACCCAGCAAGGAGATCAAAGAGACTGCACCACTGAGTCCCACAGAACCCCTACCACAGAAGTTTAACCTACAAAGATAGCTGGCAAAGCAGAGCATCTGGAATTTCAGAGACAAACAAAAAGAGTCACCTAAAATGGGGAGAAAAACAAAGAACCCATAATTGAAAGGAATGGGAGACTCCCCACTAAAAGAGCTAGTGAAATTGAGGCAAGCAAACTATCAGATATAGAATCCAAAAGAATGGTTATAAGGATGCTTAAGGAACTCACTGACAACTACAAGGAACTGAGTGGGAACTACAACAGTATGGAAAAGGAAATAGAAACTATAAACAAGAACCAGGAAGAAATGAAGAATACAATTTCTGAAATAAAAAATACACTAGAAAGAATTACAAGCAAGCTGGATGAAGTAGAGGATGGAATTAGTGAGCTAGAAGACAAGGTAGAAAGAAATACCCAGATAGAGCAGCTTCACGAAAAAAGACTCAAAATAATGAAGATAGCTTAAGGGAGCTGCAAGGCAACATGAAATGTAACAACATTGGAATCAAAGAAATAGCAGAAGGAGAAGAAAAGGAGCTAGGGATAGAAAACCTGTTTGAAAAAATGACAGAAAATTTCCCTAACCTGGAGAGGGGAAAAGCCATGCATATTCAGGAAGCACAGAGGATCCAAATCAAGATGAACCCAATGAGGACTACTTTAAGATACATCATAATTAAAATGTCAAATGTTAAAGACAAAGACAGAATCATAAAAGCAGTCAGGGAGAAACAGGAAATACAAGGGAGCTCCGATAAGGTTACCAGCTGATCTCTCAACAAAAACTCTACAAGCCAGAAGATAATGGCAGGAAATATTCCAAATAACAAAAAGCAAAATCCTGCAACCAAGACTACTCTATCCAGCAGGGCTCTAAGTTGAAATGGAAGGTGAAATAAGGATATCCCAGATAAAAGAATGCTAAAAAAAATGCACATCCACCAAACCAGCACTGCAAGACATGCTAAAGAAACTGCTTTAAGAAGAAGAAAAAGAGTGGAAGAAAGAGAAACACAAGTGCAAAGGGGGAAAAATAAATAGGTACCTATCAAAAATAACCTTAAATATAAATGGGTTAAATGCTCCAGTCAAAAGACATAGGGTAGATGAATGGATAAGAAAACATGACCCGCACATATGACACCTACAAGAGACCCACCTCAGAGCAAAAGACATACACAAGCTGAAAGTGAAGGGCTAGAAAAATATCCCAAGCGAATGGACAAGGAAAAAAAAACTGGAGTAGCAATACTTTTATTACACAAAATAGACTTCAAAACAAAGGCCACAAAAAGAGACATAAAAGGATACTTCATAATACTCAAAGGAAGAATTTATCAAGAAGACATAAACATTATAAACATATATGCACCCAACATAGGAGCACCCAAATATATAAGAAAAATTTTGGAGGACATCAAGAAAGATATAGACAACAACACACTTATACTAGGGGATTTTAACACTCCACTGTCAACAATGGATGGATCCTCCAAACAAGATATTAACAAGGATACTGTAGCATTGAACAATGCCTTAGATCAAATGGACTTAACTGATTGTGTGTGTGTGTGTGTGTATGACATTTTGTCCCAAAGAAACAAAATACATATTCTTCCTTATGGTACATGGAACATTTTCAAAGATAGACCACACGATAGGACACAAAACAAGCCTCAACAAATTTAAGAAAGTTGAAATTATATCAAGCATTTTCTTAAACCACAAGGGTCTGAAACTAGAAACTAACCTCGAGGAAAAAACTCAAAAACATTCAAATTCATGGAGACTGAAAGCATGCTACTGAACAATAAATGGGTTAATAATGAGATCAAGGAAAATATCAAAAAGTTTCTTAAAACAAATGAAAATGATCATATAACAGCCCAAAACTTATGGGACACAGCAAAGGTGGTCCTGAGAGGGAAGTTCATAGTGATACAGGCCAACCTAAAAAGATAGAAACATTTCAAATAAATGACCTAACCCTACATCCACAAGAACTGGAGGAACAACAAACAAAACCCACAGTGAGTAGAAGGAAGGAAATAACCAAGATCAGAGCAGAATTGAATGACATAGAGACTAAAAGAACAACTCAAAGGATCAATAAATCCAGGAGCTGGTTCTTTGAGAAGATAAACAGAATCAACAAGCCTTTAAGCAGACTCATCAAGAAAAAAAGAGAGAGGACAAAAATAAGTAAAATCAGAAATGAAAGAGGAGAGACTATTACTGATACCACAGAAATACAAAGGACTGTAAGAAATTTCGATGAACAACTGTATGCCAAGAAATTTGAAACCTGGGTGAAATGGACAAATTTCTAGAAAAATATAATCTTCCAAAACTGAATGAAAAAGAAGCAGAAGGCCTGAACAGACCAATAACAGCTAGTGAAATTGAAGCAGTAATCAAAAAATTCCAGGCACACAAATCCCCTGGACTGGACAGTTCCACAGGTGAATTTTACAAAACATTTATGGAAGAACTAAGCACTATACTTCTCAGACTACTCCAAAAATTCCAAGAAGAGGGATGACTCCCAAACTCCTCTTATGAAGCTAGCATCATCCTAATCCCAAAACAGATAAAGATATAACAAGAAAAGAAAACTACAGGCCAGTATTGCTGATCAATATAGATGCTAAAATCCTCAACAAAATATTGGCAAACAACATCCAGTGATACATTATAAAGATCATATGCCATGATCAAGTGAGATTCATCCCAGGGACGCAAGGATGGTATAATATTCACAAATCAATAAATGTAATATATCACATACATAAAAGGAAAGACAAAAATCACATGGTTATATCAATAGATGTGGAAAAAACATTTGACAAGGTACAGCACCCATTTATGATAAAAACACTCAGCCAAGTGGGAGTAGGGGACACATACCTCTACATAACAAAGGCCATATATAAGAACCTACAGCCAACATCATACCCAATGGGCAAAAACTAAAAGCTTTCCCACTAAGATCAGGAACAAGACAAGGATGTCCTCTTTCACCACTTCTATTCAACAGAGTATTGGAAGTCCTAACCATAGTGATCAGACCAGAAAAAAATAAATAAATAAAAGGCATCCAAATTGGAAAGGAGGATGCAAAATTGTCCTTGTTTGCAGATGACATGATAATATACATATAAAACCCTATAAACTCCAACAAAAAACTACTTAAGCTAATAAGTTAATTTGGTAAAACAGAGCGATACAAAGTCAGTATTCAGAAATTGAAGGCATTTTTATACACCACAATGAAAGATCAGAAACAGAAATCAAGAAAAAATCTCATTTGCTATAGCAACAAAAAACCAAAATACCTAGGAATAAACCTAACCAAGGAGGTAAAAGACCTGTACTCAGAAAACTACACAACATTAAAGAAAGAAATTAAGGAAGACACAAAATAAATGGAAGCATATACTGTGTTCATGGATTAGAAGAATTATCATCATAATGTCCATGCTACCCAAAGCAATTTATAGGTTCAATGCAATCCCTATTAAAATAGCATGACATATTTCACAGATATAGAACAAATATTTCAAAAATGTATATAGAACCACAAATGACCCCGAATAGCCACAGCAAGTTTGAGAAAGAAGAACAAAGTAGGAAGGGTCACAATACCTGATATCAAACCATATTACAAGGCCACAGTAATCAAAAGGGTCTGGTATTGGCATAAGAACAGACACATAGATCAATGGAACAGAATACAGTGCCCAGAAGTATACCCATGACTCTATGGTCAATTAATATTTGACAAAGGGGGCAGAAGCATAAAATGGAGTAAAAATAGCCTCTTCAACAAATGGTGTTAGAATACCTGGACAGCTACATGTGAAAAAAAAAAAATGAAACTCGACCATCAACTTATACCATACACAAAAATTAACTCAAGATAGATAAAAAGACAAATATATGTTGCAACAACATAAAAGTCCTAGAGGAGAACATAGGCAGGAAAATCTCAGATATTCCATGCAGCAGTATTTTCAATGATATGTCCCCTAGAGCAAGGGATGTAAAGGAAAGAATAAACAAACAGGACTTCATCAAAATAAAAAGCTTCTGCACAGCTAAAGAAAACATCAGCAAAATGAAAAGGGAACCAACTCTATGGGAAATATATATTTGCCAATGATACCTTGAACAAGGGTTTGATCTCCAAAATATATAAAGAAGTCACAGGACTCCACTCCAGAAATACAAAAAATCCAATTAAAAAATGGGCAAAGGACCTGAACAGACTTCTCCAAGGACATACAGAGGGCCCAGAGACCTATGAAAGGATGCTCAGTATCACTAGCCATCAGAGAGATGCAAATTAAAACCACAATGAGATGCCACTTCACACCAGTCAGAATGGCCACCATAATTGAATCAACAACAAGTGCTAGTGAGGCTGTGGAGAAAAGGGAACCCTAGTACACTGTTGGTGGGAATGCAGACTGGTGCAGCCACTGTGCAAAACAATATGGAATTTCTTCAAAAAACTAAAAATGAAACTGCCTCTGACTTGGCAATTCTACTCCTGGGATTATTCCCTAAAGAATCCTGAAACACCAATTCAAAAGAACCTATGCACGCCAATGTTCATAGCAGCACAATTTACAATAGCCAAGTACTGGAAGCAACCTAAGTGCCCATGTGGTTCCATATACATTTTTGAAATGTTTGTTCCTTATCTGTGAAATATGTCATTGCTATTTTAATAGGGATTGCCTTTACTAAGTGCCCTAAGTAAATGAGTGGATCAAAAAACTGTGGTACATTTATACAATGGAATACTACACAGCAGAGAGAAAAAAGGAGGTACTACCCTTTGTGACAGCATGGATGGAACTAGAGAGCATTATACTAAGTGAAATAAGCCAGGCAGTAAAAGACAAATACCGTATGATCTCACCTATAAGTGGAACCTAATCAACAAAAAAAATAAGCAAGTAAAATATAACCAGAGACATTGAAATAAAGAACAAACTGGCAGAACCAGAGAGGATGGGGAGGGGGATAACAAGGGAAAGAAGGGGAAGGGTTGTCAAGGAACACGTATAAAGGACCCATGGACAAAGCCAAAGGGGTGCAGGATTGAGGGTAGGAGGTGGGTGTCTATGGGGCAGGGGGTAGTGGTCAGAGGAAAATGGAGACAACTGTACTTGAACAGCAATAAAAAAAAATCACCCCCCTGGCAGAGATAATTATAGGCAGGCCTGGCTGTGTCTTCCTAGCAGGCTGTTTGAAATGTAAATGTTTGTCCTGACTCAGTCTTAGCCTATGGTTATAGCAAGACCTTGTTGAAAAGTGAACGTTTTTTCAACCTCAGCATTCATGGTAATGATCACTTTGATAGCTTTTTGTCTCGTTATGCTGCCAGTATGCTCCATTATTAAGCAGAATGATTTGAATGAAGACATGATTACAGCAATGGAAATGGCTTTTCAGTATTATTTGTTTTATATGTTCATTGGTCTTCTAGCTTGATACTAATATTTTATCTACTAAAAGATATATTGGGGCAAGCAGACTTCTTAAGCAGTTTAAGAAATGGAACTATTATGTTGTTTTTCATGCTCTCACCTCACTGACACTGGAAATGCACTTAGATAAATTTTGTGTAAAATGAAGACCTTCTCTCTACTTGTGCTCCAAAGAGCCACTTGTGCATAGCTTGATTGTATATTCTAGGCTGTTCACCAACATAATCTTTTTATACACACACACACACACACATGTATACATATATACATATGCACACATGAATGTATATATATAAAGTATATATGTGTGTGTATAAATGAAGTATATATATACACTTTATAAATATTACGTTGCTTTGGGTTATTTACTTCTGGTATTTATCATCAAGTACCTGTATTAGTATAAAGCGTCTACAGAATTCGACAACTGGATCATATTCCCTTTTCATCTACAATCAGTTTCACTTGTATGTATCCTGACCAATAACCATATAACAACTCACATAGCAACTTAGGTACAGTTTCTGGCAGCATATTGTATTTAATAAGGCACTTGTATCTTTACAATAAATTCAAGGATTTGTCATAATCTCTAGGTTAAAATTGAACTTATGAATGATACATACGGGGTTATCTGTGATCTAGACCACTGACATGCTTGATCAGCCTCACATCCCTGACAATTTTAATCACCATCTGAAAGGCAAGTTCAGTATTGGGTCATCAATCTTCTTCTTTCCTATTATTAGCACACTGACCTAGCCCAGGCCTCCCATGACTTTATGCTTTGTTGCATCCTTATTTTCTAATGTTTTTCCTCAAGAACTCCTATTTCCTCAACGTTACTCTATTCAATGTTTGTATTTGATGTCTCCTAGGTTTAACTGACACAGGACTGTAGAAAGCATCTCTCTGAGTAGAGGCCGATGCTTCCTTTACACCCGTAAACACCTGGTGACAGAAGTTGGTTTATGTCTATCTGGACTCTAGGAGCCCACTCAGATTTTCTTCAAACTAGAACCCAAATCAGTGTCTTCCAGCCCCAAACTCTGTTTCAGAAAAGCATGATTCCCACATTTTTGCAATGAAGGAGCAACTTTATTTGGAATTCTTTTCCACATCTGATTAAATTAAGGGAGGCTGCTAGTTCCAAGAGCAGTCAATTTACGAGCTGGCCTCCATGGAGGATACACACAGGAGCAAAACAGTGAGATAGGCCAAGCAAATTCCCTCTCTGAATATTTTGAATGAAATTATTCATTGAAAATAGTTGAATGAATAATTCAATTCATTTCAGAGAAATTATTGGGAATCCAAAAGCTAAGAAGGCAATTTAAAATTCTTATCCTTGTAAATCTCTGGCTCTAAGAATAAGGAAATCAAAAAGAAATTTGTGGGGCTTTTGTTTTACTATGAGCACAAGAGCAGTGAAAGAGAGAAAGAAAAATAAAGCTAGAAGGATTGATTGAGGTGGAGAAAGGGCTACCCTGTGAGGGAAAAAAGGGTAGGTAAGTCTGTTAAACCACAGACTTAGTGGTAATTTCTTGTAGCAACCCTAGGAACCAGCTCCATCATCTTTCCTTTTGGAGTGGGGTCTGTGTGCAAGGGGCATGTGTTCTGGTCTGCTGTCTGCCATGTGAGCATCCAGCTGTGTCTGTGATTAATGTTGAATCTAATTCACATGTATAATGTTAATAAACCCTTTACATTGGAATTCAAAAGCATGATCTCCAATTATCTTAACAGTGACAAAGTTAATATTTTGATCTTCATCTATATGATCTACATTTATGTCAGTTGACTTAATTCAGGAAGGAATTAAATATATAATAAATAATACTTATAACATAAATATATAACATACAGTATATGTTTACTTTGTTATTTCTTGCCCACCTAAAATCCCAGCACATAATTATACCAAGTCTCCCAACCTCAGTACACATTATAATGTCTTTTTTTTTTCTGATCAATTAGTTAAAACACACTGCTTCTGTCTTAGCCAGATTGGGCTGCCATAATAAGATACCACAGACTGGGTGGCTTAAAAAAACAGACATTATTTTCTTACAGTTCTGGAGTCTAGAAGTCCAAAATCAAGGGGCACGAAGGGTTGGTTTCTGTTAAAGTATCTCTTCCTGGTTTGGAGATGGACACTTTCTACCTGCGTCCTCACGGGGCCTGTGCTCTATAGGGAGAGAGAGATCTTTGGCATTGCTTCCTCATCTCATAAGGATACCAATCCTGTTGAATCATGGCCCCTCATATGATTTCATTTAACTCTAATTACCTCCTTAAAGGCCCTATCTCCAACTACAGTCACATTGGGAATATGGCATATATATATATATATATATACATATATGGAACATAAGTCAGACTATAATAAACCCCTAGATGTTGATGTTCTAAACTCTGTCTCCAAACTTCCAGGATTTTCAAAGACACAAAAATTGTCTTACTTAGCATTGACATTCTCCCAAACCTCTTAGTGACTTTCTCCTTCAGCTGCCCATAGAGGAGGCCTCTCCACTCACTCTTGGTAAACAACTTTCTTTTCCTTTCTTTTTAAAAATTTTTTTATTGTTATTCAGTTACAATTGTCTGCATTTTCTCCCCAGCCCTCCACCCCACCCCAGCCAATCCCACCTCCCTCCCCCACCTCTACCCTCCCTCTTGATTTTGTCCTTGTGTCCTTTATAGTAGCTCCTGTAATCCCCTCTCCCCACTATCCCCTCCCCACTATCCACTGGCTATTGTTAGATTGTTCTTAATTTCAATGTCTCTGGTTATATTTTGTTTGCTTTTTTCTTTTGTTGACTATGTTCCAGTTAAAGGTGAGATCATATGGTATTTGTCCCTCACCGCCTGGCTTATTTCACTTAGCATAATGCTCTCCAGTTCCATCCATGCTGTTGCAAAGGGTATAAGCTCCTTCTTTCTCTCTGCTGCGTAGAATTCCATTGTGTAAATATACCATAGTTTTTTGATCCACTCATTTGCTGATGGGCACTTAGGTTGCTTCCAGTACTTGGCTATTGTAAATTGTGTTACTATGAACATTGGGGTGCACAGGTTCTTTTGGATTGGTGTTTCAGGGTTCTTAGGGTATAATCCCAGCAGTGGAATTGCTGGGTCAAAGGGCAGTTCCATTTTTAGTTTTCTGAGGAAATTCCATGCTGTTTTCCACAGTGGCTGCACCAATCTGCATTCCCACCAACAACGTACTAGGGTTCCCTTTTCTCCGCATCCTCTCCAACATTTGTTTGTTGATTTGTTTATGTTGACCATTCTGACTGGTGTGAGATAGTACCTCATTGTGGTTTTAATTTGCATCTCTCTGATTGCTAGTGATGCTGAGCATCTTTTCATATGTCTCTGGGCCCTCTGTATGTCTTCCTTGGAGAAGTGTCTGTTCAAGTCCTTTGCCCATGTTTTAATTGGGTTGTTTGTCTTCCTGGAGAGGAGTCATGTGAGTTCTTTATATATTTTGCAGATCAGACCCTTGTCTGAGGTATCATTAGCAAATATATTTTCCCATAGTGTTGGTTCTCTTTTCATTTTAATGTTGTTTTCTTTAGCCATGCAGATGCTTTTTATTTTGATGAGGTCCCATTTGTTTATTCTTTCCTTTATGTCCCTTGCTTCCTTTCTTTTTTCTTTTCATTCATTTCCTTTCCCCTTTCTTATCTTTTCTTTCCTCTTCTTTAATTTTCCCTTTTCCTTCTCTTTCTTTCCCTTTCCTTTTTCTTTATAAATTGAACTCATTATCTACGACTCCACAACCTGCCCTATGTTTATAAATTGCCCTTGACCATCTCCACAGCCCAAAACTTGCAACTTTATCCCCCTTACAGTATTCATTAGAGAATACCAAATCTCTCCTACTTTTTAAAATATTTTTTCTTGCATCTCAGCATTTTTATTGATGTCTCCTTTTCTAGACTATGCTCCCCTCTTCACTTCAATATGGGTGTGCACAACTCTAGCAATTTTTGTTAAAGTTCTATAATGTACAATCATTATAAGACTTTATTAGTATTTATCCTAATTAGTTTAATTTAATGTTAGTTCAAAATTTAATTTCCAAAACTACAATAAATGGCATTTCATATATGAACACATTTAAGAAAAAAAGGGTTCTAATATAAATAAACTATTTTTATAACAAAATGGATATATTTTCTAATAAAACTTACTACAAAACTATTGACTAAAAGAAAGCGTATACTTTGATTACTTTCTCATCATAACTTGTGTATCTGTTCTCTCTTTATAACTGTGGTACTACAGAGTGCACCCTTCCAGGATTGGTGAATTTGTAAGGAAAAATAAGTTTCAAAAAACAGTTCTTATGTCTCAGTTCTACCAACAGAAAGGATCTTATTCTGCCTCCCTCCTGAGAGGGAGTTGTCCTTACATGACACACCATATACCATTAGTACTGTAAACTGAGATGTTAAAGTCCCTACTTTGCTACCACATTTTCCTCTCTTGCTCTCCAGGTTTGTTGAATGGGAAGGCACCTATCCTGAGTTTATATACAAAAGAAATTGGAGAGACTGTCTTTAAGAAGCATGATTGAACTATACAAAACTCATATGATAATATGCAAAAATATTAAAATGTATGTATATATATTTTTCTTTATGTATAACATTTGTAAATGTATTATAAATATATGATGATATTGCACGTATACTTGTAAATTAAAGCATCCTATTATCTGAGTCAAAAGTTAAGTTTCATCTAATAATTTATAATTTTCCATTATACCTTAAAACATACCACAAATTAGATGTTGAATAAACATTTTGTAAATTTTAGGGAAAAAATGAATGAATGAATAATCTCAGCAACTCTATTTCAAGTATCCTCATTACTTACAGACATGCTGATATTAAATAGCTTTAAAATTTTGAAATGGAACCCAATAATCTCCTCCACTCTCCAGTAACTCCAACATTTAAATACTATCTGCCAACACAGAATAAGACATTCACCATTTCCCTGATGCTTTAGAGGCAACGTCCCTTTATACACCTTGCAAAATCTACGCAGTATTTACTAAGAGTATACCATAAGGTGAGTTACTTAATCCTAACTGAATATCAAGGAGAAGAATTATAAATGTTATTGTCTCAGTAATGCTACTGTTGTCCATTTGTTTTGACCTAAAATATTTTTATTTCAGAAGGCCAAAAGGGGAAGGTTAAAACTAAAATAATACCTAGATAGATGCTCCTATTTAAAGCAAAGTCACTGCTTATAAACTTGATAGGATACAACTGAGGAAAAATAATCTCTGTAAAGAAAATCCATTTCCAAATAGATGTATATTTAAATGTATTGTCTGGTAAAGAAAGGCACCACCATAAGCCTGTGTCAGTTTCATTCTTGCTAATGCTTATAACAAACAAGGATGGACTGCCAGTGACCTAACAGGGATTCAATGGCCCGTGTATTCTAAGTAAAGGCCCAGAAATGTGCACTAAGAGAATGACAGGAATAATGAGATAAGTAGATTGTTTGGAGATCTGAAAGCAGGATAATTTTATTAGGGCTGGAATAGACTAGTTATATTAGACATAGAAAAAAATAATATTAGCTGACCATGGCCAAAACTGCTAGAAAAACCATAGGAAATGAGAATATTATAATTGCTAATTAAAAAACATGTACAAAG
This sequence comes from Desmodus rotundus, assembly GCF_022682495.2. Taxonomy (NCBI): domain Eukaryota; kingdom Metazoa; phylum Chordata; class Mammalia; order Chiroptera; family Phyllostomidae; genus Desmodus; species Desmodus rotundus. The sequence goes on along the minus strand of NC_071389.1, from coordinate 70,942,930 downwards.
AATTTAAGGGGATTGCTGTGAAAGAATGCTGAAAATAGTATAAAATGGTGGCTAAGCTATAAGAATTGGAAGCCAGAAATCAGGCTTTGAAGTTCTGCTAATTATAATATGTGAGATGTTAAGCATGTTAATTATACCTTGGTTTGTTCTTTTGTACAATGGAGAAAGTTATATATGTATATAATTAGTTATTGATATTAAGACTGAGATAATGTATGTAAAACACTTTCCGTAGTGCCTGGTATGTATCAGTGGCCAATAAAGAGCACGGAAGCATATATATAGTACTATTATATTAGCATACAGTCTTAAATCAGGGAGCCACTTGGACACCAGTCTGACATACATAAAAAGTAGAATAGGATTTTGCTTTTCTGTGACTGAGAGAGCCACAGAGTAAGGTCTACATGGAATTGAGAGAGAAGCCAAGAGGCAGATTGAGAATTTTAAATGGCACTAAATCCTGGCCCAAATGTAAAAATCTATCAAGGTATAGTGAAGAGACTGTGTTCTGTAGTTCACCAATTAAAATATAACCTGTGCACCTGTGACTTCAACATGAGTTCAATTGTTTATGTGCCTGCCCTAAATCATGGATCACATGTTAAATAGAATGGTAAAAAAAAAGAAGCCTAAGTGTAATAGACAAAATTCTAACATCATACGCTTTGTTACTAAAATCCCTAAGCACCTGCAGTCACATGAATGCAAGGTAACATTATTTCTTAGCTGCATATCAGTTATATCCCATTCTACCCAACCTATGGTATTTCAGGGATAAATATTACCCAATTCTTTGCAGCCTGGTTGTTTTTGTTGTTAGAAAATTTTGTCAGCCTTTACCTACAAAAATGTAAATCAAAATCATTACAACCGCATTAAAATAGTGTTGAAATTCTTATGGATTATATCCACCATTTCCAGGCTAGTTTTGACTCAGTCAGCAGACTACCATTCATGCCAACACCATGTAAAACTTGGCAATTGATCCTCTCTTTGTTCCTGCCTTGCGTCCTTACTCTGACCTGACTCCCCTTCAACTTTCTCATCTTTCACTGTTTCTGGGTTCTGAACCGGTGACTCCCCTTCCATTTATAGTTTATTTGTTCCCAGATATAACCTCAGCGTCATTGCCAATGCTGTCCTTCTGTTTTTTCCTTTGCCAGGAGGTGGTATTTTTCTTCCTCTCAGCTGCCATGAGTTGCTCTTTGTAAATAACCTGAATGATCCAGCCATGACTAGAGACCTTCTACCTCAGCACCTACTCTTAAAGGCATATGTGCATGACATTTTCAGAGGAACCAGATTATGAGGGAACCCTACAATCAGAGACAATTTCTGGGTAAAATTTTTAACTTCAAACCTGAGCCCAACATTTATTATAATGATAAGAACTGTGTGAAGACTCCTTTTTAACACTTTTCCTTTGATTTGGTAAAAGCCTCACATTTCTGCTATCACAAAAAGGTTCAAAGCCCATATAACTCTTCAGAGTAATGCGTAATTCATCATTCTACTCCTTTGACTCAAGCTATAACCTAACATGCCCTTATTTGTCATATCTGGGTGGGAAAGATGTTTGCTGAATAAATAAGGGTGTTTTGGGTTGTTTGTCTCTTTCTAGACCATAGGAAAAGATGCTCTTCTACTACATCTTAATCTCTTCCTGGTATTGTTATCAATCATTTTTATATTCCTCGAATTTATATTCTTGAAGCTTCCTTGAATTCCTTCTGAGAATTTTGGGTGAGAGCCAAAATTAAGTGTGGGAAATCAAGTCATATCTCAGACAAAAAGTTAGCATCAATATTATCATGATGCCATTTCTGGATCATTTGATTTTATATTATCCAGTGCTGACACTGTTTTCTTCCACACTCCTGCTAGCCGGTTCTTCAAGTCTCTGCTTGTACTTACAACTATCATTTTCTTTATTTTTATTAGTCCTCTTCATTCACTATGAAAAAATTATGGAGGAAAGAGAAGGGAATGACCATGATGCTTCAATTCTAAAACATTATCAATCATAAGAAGGTGAGAAGCATCATTGATTTAATATTAGCTTCATGGTGAAATTGTTATCACAGATGTTTGAAATGTGAAAAATATCTTATAATCAACAAAATGTAACATCTGCAGATTGTTTATTATGGTTTACTGGGTCAGGCACTGCAATAGGCGCATATTACATGCATTAACTCATTTATTCTTCTCAATAGTCCTGTGTTGCAATTTTACCCATTTTGCAAATGACAAAACTGAGTTCCTTATACATAAGAAACTTGCTCGAGGTTACTGAGCTAGTAAGTGCCAGAAAGGCCTATGTTCTTTAAACTCGAACACCAAGCATATGTTTTATCTCCTGGAGCTATGGTAGATGAGACAGCCTGCCTATCAGCATGAAGGAGCATGGAATACGACAGGAGTTTAGATGATTTTCTACAATCCAACCATCTTCCCCAATGAACTCTAAGTATCCTCACTCTCAAGATTACACATTCCCATCACCTGAAATAATTTAATCCTTAAAATTTAAATTTAAGCCCCACTCAAACCACAGCATTTAACATGTTTACTTCTCATGTTTTCTCCCGATCTCCCAGCCCCTTGAGGCCCCTTGTTTTCTCTCTCAGTGTCCCACATGTGTCTTCACTTTCTTTCCTACTGAACTTGAATCCACTGACCCATCTCCACATGTGCTCTTTCACCCAAAAACTTTGCTGCATCATCCCTCTCTCCCTTGACAATTCAATCCCCAATTTAGAATAAGTTTAATAATTTCTTGCTCTGTCAATCATTGTGTCCAGAAGACCATGCAACCATTCATATTGCATCCATTACAGATGTTTAGTGTCCACCAACCTAACTAGACCTCCACTGCTTCTGAGAATGTATTTTGTATTCTTCCCAGTTACCTTCCTCTCGCATATCTTATAGTGGTTCTTTTCATCTCTAATTATTCTCATTAGATCCTTACTCCAAGCCTGCTTTGTTCTTAGTAGAAAATCCTGCTTCCTGCTTTCTAGGGAGGGTAGAAGACTTAAGCCCCTCCTTTACACAGCTCACCCTCCTCTATGTGCTTACGTAATTTCCCCAGCTATATACAGAACTCACTCCCTCAAGTCTTTCAAGACTTGGCTTATAAGTTTCTTTGCTTTTTTTTTTCCAATTCCAACCACCTTATTTAATTAAAAGCATCTCCTTCCTTGCTGATGTGGCCCTCCTGATTCTTCATACAGCAATCACTTTCTAACATGCTCTGTCCTCCCAGAGAAAAAGGTTACTTAACCCTTCTCTACATAAAACTGATTATAACTGCTATTCCAGCAGAGAGCAGGATGATTATGTAATTTGCTTGTTTATATCTGAATTGTGAGTTTGCAAGATGATGGGACATTTGAGTATTTGACACCCAGCATGAGAAAGCTTTTCTTGTCTCTCTTTTACTTAGCGGGTTCAAGGGCATATAATGCATTTGCTGACTCCCTCACCTGTGATTATCTTTCAGTAAATCTCACATCACTGCTCTACTCTATCTCTGTCTTTAAATACACTCCCCAAACAACTGGCCTCCAGGTTGACCCAAAGGGACTGACTTCTGCTGTATTTCATTTTCTTTGATAGCTTTGGCCAAAGACTTTTGCCACTGCAACTGAATTTTGTGCAGATTATATTCTACCAGAGACTTCATTAATAACAGCAAGTATATTTCTCTTTGGAACACAAGTTTAACTTGAGTCACAGTCCCCAGTGAACAAGAATAGCCAAGTGTAGAGCAGTAATATAATTGACTATCCCCTATGGCTAAAACTGTTTGCCTGGAATTCACAACCTACTGAAAAGCGCAATGCAAACACTGGCTCTTTACAAATTTCCAGGGATTAAATATGATTGAAAAAAATACTTTATTAGATATATAGTATTTCAAATGCTGAATTTCCAGGTTTTAGCAAAGAAACCCTTCTTAGAAGATTCATTGAATTTACCCTGAGAGCTTAAGTCCCACAGAACAAATACATTTTTTTGATGTTTAAAAATGCTATTGTGGCCTCTCTCCTCATTCTCCTTTTGATGAAAAATAGAAATTGCTTGGAAAAAAGCTCAATAGTTTTGTTAAATTTACTATTCAGGCTGTCTTTAATTCTTTCTTTAATTTTTTTTAGTATTGATTTTAGAGAAAAAGGAAGAAAGAAATATCAATTTGTTGTTCTACTTATTTACATATTCATTGGTTGCTTCTTGTGTGTGCCCTGACCAGGGATCAAACCTGCAACTCTGGTGTATGTATAAGGACGATGTTCTAACCAACTGAGCCACCTGTCCAGGGCTTCTAGTTTTCTTACCTTTACCTGGGGTTGACCTCATTTTGTCTATGTCAAAATATATTTTTCATTTTTTAAGTAAAATGTTGCATGAAATAATGTGGTTGCATTTTTATAATAATATTCTATTTTTTAAAAAGGTGTGATGATTCAATACGTGATATTTATGCATTGCTTGAAAGGAATGACTGTCATCTGTCTGCTATAGGGCTCAGGAATCGAAAAATTTGTAGTTAAATAAATTAGGCATGGATTTGCTTTTTAAATTGTTTCCACTGAAGGAGTCTTTTTTCTAGCTCTCCCCTTTCCTCTTTAAATAAACAATTAGATTAGAGATCCCACTTTACTTAGGCTGTGACAAAGCTGAACAAACTGTCAGTCTCCAAATTACAAAAGGATTGTGTCACTAAAATGTGTTTATCTGCTTTTGATGTTGTGAATGCCTAACAACTTTTTAAAATAAAGAAATGGTATTCCTCCACTAGTTAGTGTAAGCCTCCTTTCATGATATTATTTTGTGTGTGAGGAAGTATATTAGGCGATGCTTCAGGGTTTTTGCTCTTTTACAACTTTTACCTTTCAGTTTTGCTCTTCTGTTTTCATTTTTTTTGACCTTTCTGTGGCTTGTTGTTCTTTGATTCCTCCAATTTATTCTTAATCTCTTAGCCTTCTAGTGTGGCTTTACCTCCTTGCTTAACAAATGTCACCCCACTTGTCCATCAACTATCCATCCGCAATTTCAGTTACTGTGCCGTCTGCTACAAGCATATCAGGTGTCATTCCTATTCATCTCTCCTGGCATATTTGTAGTTTGATCTTCTCCTGAATATGCAACCCAGTTTGATCATCTTCTTTCAAAATTATACAATTTTCTTTAGTTCTTTTACTTTATTCCCATTCTTTCACCATCAGCAAGAAATTTCTATGTGTTCCTTATAGGGAATGCACTAAGTATGCATTCCCAAACTTACCACTATTATAAACATTTGCCCTGACCTTATTTCCATTTTTTCCCCAAAGGTAAAGTTCTTCTACCCAAGTTTAATTCTTCCACATATTTTTCATATTTTCCTATTCTTTCTTAAACACCTTTATTCAATGTTAATGAATGAAACTCATAATTTTCATGCACTTATTCTCCACTAGCCACTTTTTGAATGTATAATTGAAAGTATTCTGTGTAAAAATGTAAAAATAAAGAAATAAAAAACAATCTCTGAATTATTCCTCACATTTTTTCTTTTTCTGTCCATTGCAACCAAGCTTCTGAAAGATTAGTCCAGTGGTAGAAGAGTTTCAGAAGGATCCAAGTTCCAGGATGTGGCTGTGGGGGCAGGAATGCGAAGTAAAGTGGGGGTGAATGGACAGCATGCAACAGGTAAAGAAACCAAGAGGCTCTTATGTTAGATGGGTGTGAAAATGAAGTACAAACTCACTTAAAATAAAGATCCAGCTTAACCAGGAATAAAAGACTGTGACCAGGTACTATAATATTTGTAAATGAGCAAGAATAATCAGAAAGACTGTGGATAATTTATGAGGTGGATGAGTAGGGTTCTGCATAAGCCTCCAAGGGGCAGGATTTTTACTTCATGGAGAAGAAATAGTGTAGATTCTAGAATGTAGGTCAGAAGGATGCTGCCAACTCCAACTCCCCAAAGTGAGGTCCACGTCACTAAAAGAGTAGAATCCAAATAAAAGGGCTTCAGGGGAATATTGGGTTTTCATTGCACAGTCACTTCCCAGTTAAAGTAGAGAAGGGTGGGGATGTTCAATGAAGAACTGACAAATGAGGGAGCAATTAGTAATGGTGGGTCAGGGTCTCTCCCAAGGCACACAGACAGTCAGTACTGAGCAATGAGGTCAGCCCAAGTGAAAAGGAGCCTGAAGCAGTTATGTGTATAAGAAACCAGATTAAAGATGAGTAGAAACACTCAGATATTGGCCAATGAGAAAGGATCACAGACCTGAGTAATGGCAGACTAAACTGGCCACAAACTTCCATGATTTGCTGTGACAGTTTCCTATTCATTTGGGAGAAATTAGCAGTGTCTTCAGTACCTGTAATTCTGAAGGGAAGTTTACTCAATGAGGAAATTCTGACTTGAGTTCATTGCACTGGCTTTGACAACAGGCTCTGGGTATGAGGCTCCTATGCAGAGGCTCCCTCCGTTACAGTGTGCATGCCGCACAATGAGTTGGAGATATCCGACGAGGCCTGGCCGTAGAAGGTGAGAGCTGCTCATTACTAATCCAAGCTTTATAAATTCACAGGAGCCACCGGCCATGAACATCTCCAGTAATAGTTCCCAGTCTTGTACTAATTCAAACATTGTACAATGGGTTACATTTTCCAGTATTCTGTTCATAAAAACCAGGAGTTATGATTGCCACACATGCAATTACAGAATGCTCAGCATCCTTTCACTTTTTTCCCAGAATATGTATATATATATATATCTTTTTGTTTGTTTATTTAAAAATTTTTGTTGTATTTTTCCATTACCATTTAGACCCCTCAGACCTCCTCCCCTCCTCCCTCCACCCTTACAATCACCATGCTATTGTCCATATTTTTGTTTAAAATAACCACCATTCCATGAACTTATTTGAGTCCATTCCTAATGCATTTACTGATGGAAAACAAAATTAAGCCAGCTTTATTTCTGGGTTTGATGTGCTTTCCAGATTTGTTAGGTTTAGCTGGAAGTAATCTCAGTCCCCATAGTGTAAAATGTTCAAAAGTGCTTTACTGCAACTATGGCCCAAACCTTTTCATTGTGGCTAATCAGAAATAAGCAAAGGGACAGAAATAAAGTTGGAAAGATGGGGGATATAAACAAAGTGTTTTATATAGCTAAACTGAATATAGAAATAAACTAAAGTAAAACCAGGGTGCATAGTTGGGACAGTTGTGTTAAGATGTGTGGTTTCCATTCAGATATTGTACATCAGGTAAATCAGCACATTACAGATTCTCTCATGTGTGAATTATGTTCATGCAGATGGTATGTGTCTTATAATGAAAAGACTTCCAAAGGGGAAAGTGGTTTTCTTCATGTCAAATGTAATAAACCCAAATCAGGGAAGTCAGCTTTGCAACCTGGAATCCTATTTGTTTGTATTAAGTTGGCTTTTCTCATATATCTTTCACCAGCGATATCAGACTGTATATCCATTCTGATGATGTATAAATGGAAAATTTTCAGTGTGAAATCACATGGGAACCTCCACAAGATCACTCTGATGTTTTTTCTCTTATTTTTTCCTGCTGTGATTTTGGAAGGCTGTACTTTTCTCCTGTTAAAATGATTAGTGCTTTAAGTGAATGAGATCACTTACTGAAATAAAAATCCAGCCAAGCCATATTCTCATATCATGATCTCATACAGGCTCAGCCTCACGAGAGGCCCCCTGAGAGATTTTGCAAAATTGTTCATCCAATTGTTGTATGTGGCCTCTGTTCAGAAAGGAAACGTGGTTGACAAAACCTAGTAAAAAGGGCCCCGGATGCCAAAAACAATATAAACACACGTGTGCCTTAATATAGGCTGTTATCTGGCAAAAATAATCTTCCTCTGTTGAACATACAAAGCCCATGGAGTATGAAACACCTGAATACTTATGTAATCCTCACTCTCTGCCCAGTGAAAGACCCAAGATGCTGAGCTCTGTATGGAGCCTTGTGCCCACGAACAGCCCATAGGTCATCTGTGTATGCTGAGACTTGGCCTGCAAGCTTCACTTGGGGCAATGGTCAGTGAACACGTCTTGGATTCTAAGTAGCACCAAAATGATCATGTCAATGCGAGATAAATTAAAGTAATAATTGTTGATTTACTTTCAGGATTAACCTAGAGACACTGCAAACCATTGCCCACCACTTCACTGAACTTCCCCCCACCCCATTCTCTTGGTTATCTCTCTTCACCCTTTCTTTCTTGTCACAGAATTTTTCTTCCCTAACTCCTCTTTTCATGTTTATAAGTGATATGGGCCTATAGATTCCCTTTCTTTTTACTATGTCTGGTTTTGGTATAAGGGTAATCTTGGCTTCATAAATGAACTGGAGAGAATTCTCGTTTCTCCCAAATAGTCATGCACTGCTTAATGATAGGGATGCATTCTGAGGAATGTGTTGTTAGGCTATTTCATTGTTGTGCAAACATCATAGAGAATACATACACAAACCTAGATGGTGGAGCCTACTACACAGCCAAGCTGTACAGTACAGCCTATCGCTGCTCCCGGGCTATAAGCTTGTACAATACCTTACCGTGCAAAAGAACAAAAGACGGAGTCAAGCACAAGAGATATCGATGCAATCAAGTGGCACAATGTGTAGAGAAATACATGAGGCTTCTGCCAGTGTTGCACGACACACAGTTTTACAGCTAACATTTTTATCAGTAGGAAGAGTACAGTCTAAAATAATACACAGATCAGTAACATCATCATATATTATCATTATAAGTATTAAGTACAGTACATACGTGTATGTGCCAGCATGGGAGTGTGTTTACACCAGCATCACCCCAAACATGAATAACACATGGTACAAGCTCATCGTGATGGCTACTGTGTCACTAGGAGACAAGAATTTTTCAGCTTCATTATAATCTTGTGTGACCACTGCCCATGTGCAGTCCATTATTGACCAAAATGGAATGCAGTGCATGACTGTGTTCTAGAAGAGTTCTGAAGAATTGGTATTCCTTTATCCTAAAAATAATAAAAAAAATTTTTAAAAGTTTTACCAATGTAGGCATTTGTGCCTTCAGATTTCTCTGTGGAAAAGTTTTCAAGTACAAATTTGATTTTATTTGTAAATATAAGGCTATGCAGATTATCTCTTTATTTTATCATTACCTTTGGTAATTTCAAGAAATTTGGCCATTTCTTCTAAAGTGTCTTATTTATTGCTACAATTGTTTGCGATAGTCTTTTATTGTCTTTTTAAATGTGAAGCATCTGTAGTGATGTAACTTTTATTATAGATGATATCGTTAATTTTTTCAAACTCTTTTTTCCTGATTAGACTGACAAGAGGTTAATCAACTTTATTTATCTTCTCAAATAATCAGCTTTTATTTTTGTCAATTTTAACTTTTTCTATTTCAGCCATTTTTGTACTTATAATTATTTCTTCCTTTCTTCTGCTTACTTTTAGATTCATTTGCCCTTCCTTCCTTCCTTCCTCCCTTCCTTTCTTTTAGATTCTAAAGTTAGAAGCTGAGGTAGTTGATATGGAACTTTTCTTCTTTTCTCACAAGGGCATCAAGAACTATAATCTCCCTCAAGTACTGCCTTCCTATCAGACAGATTTTTGTATGGCATCCTTTCATTATCATTAGGTTAAAAAAAACATCTAATTTCCCCTTGGATATTTTCCTTTGATCCATTGGTTATCGACAAGTGTGATTTGGTTTCCAAACATTTGGAAATGATTTCTAGAATAATTCCATTGTGGGTAGGGGAAATACTTTTACTAACTCAAATATTTTAAAGTTTATTAAGGATGATTTTATGGCACATGATGTGGCCTATCTGGTGAATGTTTTGTATGCACGTGAAAAAAAATTATGTATCCTGTTGTGTGCTTTTTTCTATAGCTGTCAATTAGGTCAAGTGACTTGACCTAATATTGTCTATGTTTTCATATTCTTTCTGGCTTTCTGATTTTGCTCTAGCAATTACTGATGGAAGGAGGGAAGGCTGAAATCTCTGACTGAATTGTGAATTTGCCCATGTCTCTCTGCATTTTCTTAGTTGTTAATTTTTTTTATTTAAAGTATTATTATTAGATGTACACATGTTTAGGCTTGTTATATACTCTTAATTTGACTCTTATAATTATGAAACTACCCCCACTATTACTTATACTTTTTCTCTGAAATTTAAGTTTTATAATTTTTTAAGTTTTATATTCCAGTATTACTTGAATTAAATTATCATATTTTAATATTTTAACTATTAGTATCTTTATATTTGAAGCTGCTTTCTTGTGGATGGCTTATAGTTAGGTCTTGTTTTTCTATATCCAATTTTATAATCTCTGCTATGAATTATGGTGTTTAAACCAAATAATTTAATATGGTAATTGATATGGTTGGGTTTAAATATTGCATCACGTTATTTGTTTATTTTTTCTTATTTTTCTGTTTTTTTAAAATATTTATTTATTTTTAGACAGAGGGGAAGGGAGGAAGAAAGGGAAACATCAATGTGTGGTTGCCTCTCCCGCGCCCCCTACTGGGGACCTGACCTGCAACCCAGGTATGTGCACTCACTGGGAATTGAACAGGTGACCTTTTTATTCATGGGCTGGTACTCAGTCCACTGAGCCACTCCAGCCAGGGCTGTTATTTTGGAATAAATAATGATTACTTTTTCTTTTGCTTTCTATTAGCTATAACTACTGCTTATTTTAGTGTGAAGTAAAAATGTTTTGATAAAATATGTCAAAATAAAAATAGACAAGAAGGAAAAATGAAAAACAGAAACAAAATGCATGCAGGACAAATGGAAAAAATACAGTAAGAGGGAATATGTAAAGCAAGAATAGTTATGATTTAAGGTAGATTATATAAATAATGAAAAAAGAAATGAGATATTACATATAAAAAAAGCAAGCCTTTGATCTATTTTATGTAAAAAAGCAAATATGAAATATTATCAGCAATAATGTAGGGTATTTATAGTCATCAAGAAGTTAGTTCCTCAACATGAAACACCTTATAACAGAGCTTCAAAGTGCAAGAAGCCAAAATTGATAGAATGAAAAGAAGAAATCTATAATTCCTGTTAGACTTATCAACATTCAGCTCAAAGTAATTGATAGCAAAATCTAACACAAATTCCATAAAAATCCATAACAAATACTTGCACAACAGTACTGATGAAATTGATATAATTGATATTTATAAATTATTCCACCTATCAATAGCTAAAGATAAATTATTAAGTAGACATAAAATATTGGCAATCACAGATATTTTGCATAAGTCCCAACAACTTTAAAATATTTGAAAACATAAATTATAGTTTTTACCAAACAGAATTAAAGTAGAATTCAGTAACAGAAATATACTTTAAAGTCTATAAATATTTTAATTAAATAATACATTTTTGAATCAATAGTTAATACGTGAAATTGCATGTCAAGTTAGAAAATATTTTGAACCATGTGAAATTAGACAAAAATATTAAAATTATGTATCTAAATTTAACTTATGTCAGGAAAGGTCTTAAATTAATATTCTAAATGTCTACCTTACAACATGAGAAGGGAAGAAAAAATTAACACAGAGGTGGAAGGAAATACATAATAAAGATAGGAGAACAAGTCAATGACACAGCAAATAGAAACACAATAAAGAAAATCAGTGAAATCCAAACCTTTTTTTATGCAAAGAGCAACAAACATGATATAGTTTTCACAAGTCTGATCAGGAAGACAGCAAATACAGCAGAAAAATTACCAAGATAATCAGTAAAAGAATGGAAATTACTAGAGATTCAATTGGCATCAAAAGATAATAAGGGAATATTATAATCAATTTCACACCAGTAAATTCTACAACTTAGACAAAAGAGGCAAATTCCTTGGAAGACACAAAACCAAAACTCTCTCAGGGTGAAATGGATAATCTTGAGTAGCTCTGTATCTATTAAGGAAATTAAACTATATTTTTTACAATAAAGTTAAAAACACTTCCCCAGAAGAATTTCCAGGCATAGATGACATCAGTGGCATTCTCTTCAAAATTTCAAAGGTAAATAATACAATTCTAGATGAAATTTTCCAGAAAAATAAATAAGGAGAAAACCCTGTCCATTTCTAAAATTTAATAAGACATACAGTTTGATGATTCAAAGCCAAGAAAGTCATCACAAGTAAAGAAAACCATAGGCCAATATAATTAATGAATATAGATGTAAACATCCTTTAAAGTAATAAGGAAATTGAGTTATACAATATAGAAACAGAAGAATATATTATGAGCAAGTGTAGTTCATCTCAGAAATGTAATTTTAAAACATCAATCAGCATAATTCACCACATTAACAAACTGAAAAATGAGTAGATATACTATATAAAAAACACTTGACAAAACTGACTCCTATTTATGATAAAAACTCTCACTGAACTAGAAATAAGGCAGAAATTCAACATTAAACCTAACATCACAGTCAATGTAGAAAGAGTAAATGGTTTCTCTTTAACATCAGACGCATGGTGTAAGTGTCAGATCTTGCCACTTCTCCACCGCTTCTAATTAACATAATGCATACAGTCCTAGAAAGCACTGTATGAAAAGAAAAAAGGTATATATAGTTCAAGGGGAGAAAGAAAATATTCATAAATGGCATGATGGCCTACACAAATAATCCTAAAGAATCTACAAAAACAAATTCTTTAAGAAATAATAGCTGAGTTTAGTGAGGTCTCTGCATATAAAGTAAATACACAAGAGTCAATTATATTTGTATATATTAGAAATGAACCATTGGAAATTGAAACAAAATAACAAATTATTTGTAACAACATAAAAATATGAAGTACTTGGGATACATGTTTTAAATATATGCAAGATATATAACTAAAAACTAAACACAAACATCACTGAGAAAAATTAAGAAACATAAATAAGTGGAGCAATGTTTATGGATTAAAAAGCTAAATCTTGATATAATATACACTTAAAAATTGATCTATAAATTCAATGCAATTCCTATCAAAACTCTGGCTGTCTTTTTAAATTTGTTTGATATAAATTACAAGCTGATTTTAAAATGTATGAGAAAAATCAAAGAAGTTTTGAATAAGAACATAGTTAGAAGACTTAACCTGATTGTAAGATAAGTTACAAATCGACTGTGGTATTGGTTTAAATATAGACATACAGATCAATGAAGCAGAAAGTTTACAAAGAGGTGTGTGCATGTGTAGGTGTGTGAATAATCAATATTCAAAAAAACAAGGCAGTGTAAGAGAGAACACGCCATATTTCCAGCACATGGAGCTAGAACTATTAAACATCCAAATGCAAATCAAAAACAAAACAAACCAGGCAACCTCTCTCTTTACCCCATTCACACACTTTTCTTCTAATTAGATTATAAACTTAAATGAAAGAGCTGATAAACCTTATACACATTAACTTTGGAGGAAAACCTTCACAAACCTAGATTAAATAATATTGATTAGACAGAACAGAGAGAATACTAACCCCCAAAGAAATTGATAAATTGGATGTTGTTGAACTTCAAACTATTAAGAATGAAAGAAAAATGACTGACTGGAAGAAAATATTGGCAAAACATCTACCTGATAAAGGACTCAAATTCAGAAAATATAAAAAGCACTTAGAAATCAAGAAGAAGAAAAAAGCCCAATTTATAAAAGGAGCCACAGATTTGAAGATATGTTTTCCCAGAAAAGATACAGAATGGTCAATGAGCAAATGAAAAAAGGCCCAGCATCACTAACATTAGGAAAATGAAAATTAAGAGCAAAATGAGATCCTGCTACATACCTATTAAAAGAGCTAAAATTAAAAAGTCTGACTGCCTTTAGAACTGTAGAGCAATTAAAACCATTGTGTATTGCTAGTAGGAACAAAAAATATATAAATTACTATGGAACCACTTTAACAGTTTCCTATAAAGCTATATGTACATTGCCATATGACTCAACAATTCCATTCTTGAGTATTTATCCAAGGGGGATAAAACATGTTTACATAAAGACTGGCAGTCCAGTTTTCATAACAGCTTTATTCATAACAGCCAAAAAGTGAAAACAACCCAAATGTCCACCAAACGGTAAATGGATAAATAAATTATGTCATGTAATTTGTGATATTCCAATATGTATATAATGGAATACAATTCAGTAATAAAAAGACACGAGGTCCTGATGCTAAGAAAAAGAAGCCAGACACAGATATTACACGGTCAATGATTCTATCGAGTGAAATTCTCTAGAATGTAATACTATACGGACAGAAAGTAGAGATGTTTGCAAATGGCTGAAGCAGGGAGTAGCAGCTTGACTTCTCAGGGGCACGGGAGCCCTTTGGTGTGCTGGAAATACTCAGTATTATGATTTTTCTGTTGGTCACTTGATTATATACATTCATCCAAGGTCAATTAATTGTACCCTTAAGATTAGTGAATTTTATAATATCAAAATCATAGTACAATAATGCTGATTAAAAAACATAGTTTCAAAATGGTAGAAGAAATACTCTAAGGTATTAATTGGCAAAACAGCAATAGCAAAAATAAAGAAAAGAGAATTTCTGTAGATTGATCCAAAACCTGAATTGTCTCTCCAGAGATCAAAGATTTAGAATGGTCTCAAAAGCTCCTATTTTAAAGTTACCTGAATTTTCATAGATCTGTATTTGAAATTCATATAAGGTTTGTGTGTGTGAGCATGCATAGGCACGTGACTGGGGCTGCAGAACTGGTGATGGAAAGACTGAGATATCAAGGGAGCAAATAGAGAGAGGCTGAACTTGACTCCCACCCATAAGGGACAGTGACAAGGAGCTGGCCAAGTAGGCTGTGAGTCAGGCTGCACAGTTCTGTAGCATTGCTTCCAAAGCTCTATGCTCACAAGTGCTCCTGTTTACATGCAGTAATGCATGTTCCTGGGGGAACATACCCTGTGTGCAAGCATCTTTCCTCAGGAATAAAGGGGGTACAGATTTGCTGCTAATATGCAAAGTATTTCATTAAGTAATGGCTTTCAGTAGGATCATTTCAAGCTCTCCTACTGCTATAGTAATAAATCGGATCTATAAATTGTTTGCTAACAGTCAATGTTTGCAGTAAATACAATCAAATGGGAACATACCTCTAAAATAAACAAATTAGTTTTCATTCTGTTTAATTTTCTACAAACAAAATTAATTTTACCACCGTTTCTTGCTGCAAATTATCTAGTAATGACATTTTTTCCCAATCTTCCTGGAGGCTTTCTGTGAACACCAGTGATCTCTTGTATTCCCTCTCTGTCCCTAGCCTCCTTAGCAGGCAGGGAATTATAATAGTAGGAACAATTACAGAAAAAAATAATTTGTCTCCACACTTTACCTTATAGCAGCCCATGCTTGCTCCATGGGTTGGTCCATCCCTTCTTTGTTCCTGAAAACAATGAGTGGTCCTTATTACTTTATTTCAAAACTCTGGACCCAGAAGACAGAAGTGGGGAAGGCAAAGGCATGGCAATGAAATAGAACTGGCTTGGGGAATATCTGTTGATTTCCCATGAATTTTGTTCTTAGTCACATGCATTTGCCAGATCAATCACAGAGGTACATGGTGAGATGATTTAGGAGTTGTTGAAAGATTCGCTCCACAGCAGAAAGCAGAATACAGACACGGCTTTGTGTGGCAACCTAGGATCTGTACATAGTTGCATTCCATCTCATTATTTTTCACACATATGCCCTAATTTCTTCAGAATAGATTATGTCCTACATCAACATCTCTTCTCTCCCACAAAAAACTGAATCCATAAACAACAAAAATAAAAATATTGGTCCTAGTTAACCAAATAAAATACATACATTTAATTTCATGTAGTTGAATCTAGGTAATTACATCAAAGAGGATTAGAGTGGAGCATGCTTGGATTTACACTGGTGTGACAGACCTATTGCTTTTACACCAGCAATTTTCAAGCCATGTGCCACAAGAATTTTTAAAATATGCAATTCCTGACTATTTAGTCAGGGGCACTGACCTCTTTTCCCTTAGACTGTCAAATAAAAAAATGACGTCAACCAACCCAACAGTAACCGTCTGGTGTGAGTGAATCAACATTATACCTATTTTTTGTCAGATCAGCAAAAAAGTACATTTTTTGGTGTGCCACAAAGTTTTAGTCATCAATTTCTGTGTGCCATGGGATGGAAAAGGTTAAAAATCACTGATTTAGGTGACTATTGTCTGGTGGCACGTGAGTATCTCATAGATGTGTATGCAAAAAAAATAGAAACAAAATATAAAACAAAGCATTTATGGTGACCCAAACATGATTAATATGAATATTTATTTCTCTTCAAAGATCTAGGAGGCCCTGCATGGCACTTTGTTATACAGAAGATTTCTAGAAGTTCTGCATCTTACATAACTGAAACTCGCTTAATACATTGTAAAAAAAATTATTGCTTAAAGAGGAAAACAAACAAAAGTTTTGCCTTCTTTGTATTGAGACATTGCATGTCGTGATAAAAATAATGACTATACCACCAATCTCTATGCTCTGTCTGGCTCCAGACTGCTGTTCATGCTGCCACCTGACCCCTCACTCCGACTTTTTACCTTGTCTTGGATCATCTGGTTTCAGTCATTGCTACCTCTTTCTTCCCTACTCTCTCACTCAGCAGTTTTCACAATCTGGCATTTACTTTTTGGTTGATTACTAATATAAGGTCTGCATTCCCCTTTGTCCTGTAATTTTATGCTTGTGGCACACAGTAGGTGCTCAAAATAGACTTGTTGAGTGCATACATTTACTGCATCGATAGGCAATCATGACAGATGCATAGGGCATGGTTAAGAGACTCATATGCATTTTTGCTTAGTTGTGTGTGTTGTTTTCCCCTTGGAAATGGAATACATGAAAGTATATTAATTCTCCCCATTAAGAACACCTTATGGCATGCTACACTTCAGTATAGTTTATATGTCATGTTTAGTCAAATTAATTTGTTTTTAATCAGATTTTGAATCTTGCACAGTTGTCTGTGTTTATGAGAGAGAGAGAGAGAAAGGCAATGGACTTGATCTTCCTGGAGTTGCTTTTTTATTTCCCACATGTCTCTCTAAATGAAGCTAAATGAAAGGAAGAGGCTATTGCAAATATTTTTCAGATAGCTACCATACATATGTAGCTACCATACATATTTTATTCCTTTCAGTCCCAACACATAGCAGCTAAATTTGTTACAAACCAAACCCTTCAATACAAACATATTTTAAAACATACTGATTCAAAACTTAGCTCGATTTGCTCCTCATCCCCTCACAGATTATCCCATCCAAATGTGCTTTGGCATGTAGGAATTACATAATTTCACTGCAAAAAAAAAATGAAATGGACAAAGTATCACAGACTGGCCCCAAATAACACAGTGGGCCTTTATAGATCAGCACATAATGACATGAAGGCAGACAAGTTTTTCTAGGAAACAAATAGAAATGTTGTCAATGCTCCTTACAATTATGGCGAACATATCCCAGTTTGCCCTTCCTGGCACAATTATTAAAGGGACTAAAATGTTTTCCTGCCCATTTCACAGTTATCAGGATCAAATAAGAAAATATGTTCATGCTAATATTATCATTCTATTCCATTTTAAGGCAGGCCTGGGTAGCACTGTAACAGAAAATAGACAACTGTGAAATGCTTGAGATTCAGAATATTATCAAGCTGCTACATGTTGTATCTTATGTTGGGCATCTTATTTTACCTTCTTAATTCTTAGTTTGTTTCATGAGCAAAATGGGGAAAATAACAGTTGTTGGGAACCGCCCTGCCTGGTTTCAGAGGCTGTAACCCCCATGGTTAAGGCTGAGTCAGAGTTGGGACCATAAGCCACTAAGGAGACAAAGCTTATCTCCCTGGCAGAAGTGCCACCTCTGCCCACTTCACCCTGCTTGGCCTTGAGCTTGGCCAGTTAGCAAATGATGGGTAAGAATCCACAAGGGAGGATCAACCTAAGACAGGCTCTGATCACCAGGGATAAGCTTGCAGGGAAGGACTTGGGGGACTGTGGCAAAAGTGGGTGATGGACCCTCGCCCCTCGGCTTTGAAATAGCCTGAGTCCTCATTCTGTCTGCAAGAAGTCTCCTAATCTCTTGGCTGCCTTACTTCCCTTGCCTGACTTAAGCCTGAAGCAATAACAGAGGGCAGTGCAGTCCTGTGCTGGGAGGGGTGGATTCCCTGGGGAATCAGGCCTAAGAAAAAACTACATTCCTGTGAAACCTACTTAATCTGTACCCTCAGCTTGAAAGATAAGGGTCCAGACCTGAGATGAGTCTGGTGCCTAAAGTTTTAGGGCCCTCTAGCTAATTGGCTGTAACTCAGAATAAGCCCTCAAGGTTCTCTGTAAATCTTGTATTGTTTAACCCTTACTGGCTGACAGTGATTGATGAGCTTTTTCTGCATTCCTATGTGAATGAACCTAATAAAAGCCCCTGGAGGGAAAGGATCAAGGCCCTTCTCCTTTGAGAGATTGGCCACCTTTCCTCCCCAAGCAGATCATGTTTTAGTAGTCTTATTCTTCATCCATGGTGGAGGGGGGGGGGGGGAACTGCGTTAAAGCTCCCCAACAAACAGTGTTAATTTACATTCTCATGCTTGTGAAATAAATGTAAAATATTTCACAAATAAATATTGGCTTTGGAAGTTAAGAGCAGAGCTGCTGTGATGATGGTTCTTTGCAACATAAAAATAGGTGGTAGAACCCCTAGCATTTCCACAAGTCCGCAATGTGTCTGCACACTTATGGGAGATTCCATAAAATGGTGGGAGGGAGGTGAATTCATATTACTTCGGAAACAAAAGGAGTGACAAACTTCAGAGATTCTATGTATTAGAAGATTGGGTTACTAATTAGTTCCTCCAATTCCCCTATGTCTTATTATAGCCTACATTGCATTATACCAAAAATTACTTTGTAACATATTTAAACAGATATTATGAAGAAAATTTGATACAAAAGTGTCACCAAAATGAAGAAAGGAGAGCATTTGTTATTACAGAACTTTGGCTGGACTGAAGTTGATGGAAAGAGACCTAGGATATGATCTTCAGAGATTTAGTGTGATCAGTAGAAAAGTAAAGAAGTAGCAGGTGGATTTCCAGAAGCACGATATTCAAAAGTTGTCACTGTGGAAGAGATTGGTAACTATAGTTGAAAACCCTAATAAAAGCCGGCCACAGTTATCCTGTTTAGCTTGTCTCTTGCCATAGAACACAGACATTTCACAACATTTTTTAAATAGGAAGTGATTGCAGATTTTCACACACTTCGGAATAAGGTTAAGTGAGAGAATGAAGTGAGAAGGGACAAAATAGTCTTGGTGCTCTGTCAATTTTTTTTCTGAAAATGTAACTTGTTTTGAAACTTTTTAAGAAAAAAAATTGTCTAGCTCTTTGTTAAACAAGATTAGAAAAATATGTAAAATTTGTGAGAACCAAGATGGCGACATAGGTAGACACACTGCGCCTCCTCGCACAACCAGAACTGACAGAAAATCGAACTTCAAGGAAGTCTGATACCAAGGAAATAAAAAATAAACATACATCCAGACCGGTAGGAAGGGCGGAGACGGGCAGCAGGGGTGGAGAGAACTCACGTGGCCGTGGCGGGACCGAGACTGGCAGAGTGTGGGATGAACGGGGCAGGCAGTCTGACCACTGGCAGACCCTGTGGCCCCACATTCGCTCAGATAGGCCGAGAGGGTGGGACTCAGAGTGGCAGAGAGCGGGGCAGGCAGAGCGGCGGGTAGCACCCCACAGCCCCACATTCGTGCACAGATAAACCGGACAAACAGCGGGGAGCAGAGCAGACTGTGCAACCCAGGGCTCCAGGGCGGGGAAATAAAGCCTCAAATCTCTGATTGAAAACGCCCATGGGGGTTGGGGCGGCAGTGGGAGAGACTCCCAGCCTCGTAGGAGAGGTCATTGGAGAGACCCACAGGGGCTTGGAGTGTGCACAAGCCCACCCACTCGGGAACCAGCACCAGTGGGGCCCGGTTTGATTGTGGGTATCGGAGTGAAAGATTGGAGTCCCGTAGAGAGTGAAGCGGGCGCCATTGCTCCCTCTCGGCCCCTCCTCCACTTACAGTGTCACAGTGCAGCGACCAGCGTTACCCACCCCGGTGAAGACCTAAGGCTCCACCCCTTAAAGTAACAGACGCACCAAGACAAAAAAAAAAAAAAAAAAAAAATGGCCCAAATGACAGAACACTTCAAAGCTCCAGAAAAAATACAACTAAGTGAGGAAGAGATAGCCAACCTATCAGATGCACAGTTCAAAACACTGGTTATCAAGATGCTCACAGAATTGGTTGAATCTGTTCGAAAACCAGATGAAAAAATGAAGCCTACGCTAAGAGAAACAAAAGAAAATGTACAGGGAACCAATAGTGATGCGAAGGAAACTGGGACTCAAATCAACGGTGTGGACCAGAAGGAAGAAAGAAACATCCAACCAGAAAAGAATGAAGAAACACGAACTCGGAAAAATGAGGAGAGGCTTAGGAACCTCCAGGACATCTTGAAACGTTCCAACATCCGAATTATAGGGGTGCCAGAAGGAGAAGAGGAAGAACAAAAAATTGAAAACTTATTTGAATAAATAATGAAGGAGAATTTCCCTCATCTGGCAAAGGAAATAGACTTCCGGGAAGTCCAGGAAGCTCAGAGAGTCCCAAAGAAGCTGGACCCAAGGAGGAACACACCAAGGCACATCATAATTACATTACCCAAGATTAAATGCAAGGACCTACATCCAAGGTTACTGTATCCAGCAAAGCTATCATTTAGAATGGGAGGGAAGATAAAGTGCTTCTCAGATAAGGTCAAGTTAAAGAAGTTCATCATCACCAAGCCCTTATTATATGAAATGTTAAAGGGAGTTACCTAAGAAAAAGAAGATCAAAAATAGGAACAGTAAAAATGACAGCAAACTCACAGTTATTAACGACCACACCTAAAACAAAAACAAGAGCAGACTAGGTAAACAACTAGAACAGGAACAGAACCTTAGAGATGGAGATCACATGGAGGGTTGTAGATAGGGGAGTGGGAGGGGGAGAGGGGGGGAAAGGTACAGAGAATAAATAGCATAGATGATAGGTGGAAAATAGACAGGGGGAGGGTAAGAATAGTGTAGGAAATGTAGAAGCCAAAGAACTTATAAGTACGACCCATGAACATGAACTATAGGGGGGGAATGTGGGAGGGAGGGAGTGGGCAGGATGGAGTGGAGTGGGGGGGGGGGAAATGGGACAACTGTAATAGCATAATCAATAAATATATTTAAAAAAATTGTAATTTTATGTATTATATGTAAAACATTGGATCTTTGATAATTTACCTTCTTATGATGTAGAAATGGAGAGAAGATATGAGAGTTAAAAGGGTAAATAATTAAGTTTTTAGCTCCCTGGATTAAGAATTGTTCTGAGTATATTCATAAATTGACAGTTTACTCATAAATTGACAGTTTATTAATCAGCATTGACAATTTTTATTGAGATCCTCTAATTTGCCTTTTTGATTAATTGCTACTTATTGATACATACCCTAAGATGGGCATAACGAAAAGAAGTTCAACCTGACAAGAAAACAGAAGTAATTAAGGGGAAAAAATCATCCTCAAGCATAAAACCTTATAAATTGTGAAAAGATTACTAGTAATCAGTGTCTGACTTTCTCTTTATGCAAATATTAGTGGATATTATGCATATGCAAATAAAGATGCTTCTTTATGACAGAGATTAAATACATACAGTACAGTGATTAGTATTCTTTGTATACATTCAAATACAGCAAGATTGATATGCAAGCAAAATGAATTATAATCAGGAATAACACTCTGGTATTATCATATCACTCAAAACCAGTACCAAGTAGCCTACGTAGCCTCAGGGAAATGTGGGAATCTGGCAAGAGATAGGAGAGTTCTCTTTTAGGAATATGATTTTACATCACTTATGACTTAAAAACCTGTAGGCAACAAACAAAACACAACAGAAATTATACAGCAGCATAATTATTTGTGAAACAAAAAGTGTCTCGCATACATTTGTAGACCTCAGGGGTGAGCTTCTTGCCCACCACCTTACCCATAAAGAGTCGTGGGATTACACTGGGGCTATACAGATTATCCAGAGTAACATTTGTATTTTAAGTTGTATCATCTAAATTTGAGAGAGGTTGGTAAAGGGCACAAGGTTTCAGCTATACAATCAATAAGGTCTAAGGATTTAATGTAAGTATCGTGACTCCAGTTGATAACACTGTGTCCCATATTGAGAGAGATATATGTAAAGTGTTGGATGTCTTCATTCACTAGATGAGGGGATTCTTTCACAATGTACATGCATATCAAATTACCACAATGAACACTTTACATGTCTTAAATTTTGTGTCATTTATATTTAAATAAAGCTGAAACAAACACAACCTCTAGTCACAATACTGTATATTAGGTTTCCATAATTTACTTATTTTATAAATAAAAGTTTGTATCCTTTTACCAACATCCATTCATTTCTCTCACCCCCCACCCTTCTTACACAGCGACCGCCATTCTATTCTGTTTTTGTGGGTTTGCCCTTTTTCATTTTAGGTTCCACATAAGTGAGAACCTACTTTGTCTTTTTCTCTACTTTATTTACTTTAGCATAATGTCCTCCAGTTTCATCCATGTTGTTGCAAATAGAAGGATTTCCTTCCTTTTCAAAGCTGAATTTTTCAGTGGTGTGTGTGAGAATGCATGTATACACCACATTTTTTTTATTCATCCATCAATGGACACTTAGGTTATTTCCATCCTGGATTTTAAAATAACTTTGCAGTGCAACATGGGAGTGCAAATCTCTCTAAAACACTGATTTTATTTCCTTTGTAAATGTACCAAGAAGTGAAATTGCTGATCATAGGATAGTTCTATTTTTAATTTTTTGAGAAACTTTCATACTGTATTCCACAAAAGCTATGCCAATTTACAATCCAGTCAGCGGTGCACCAGGCTTCTCCATATCCTCACCAACACTTATCCCATTTTTGACAATCAAGTGGAAGACAGCGAATGTGGACGCAGAGCTTGTTTGCCTCACTTCACTTACTTTTTCACCATGCGCATGCATGGGGGGCAAACCTTTACCTGCCCACTTTCAGTGTCTTCAGCTTGAACCAAGAATTAAATGGACATGAACCATATTTACAGGAGACTGTAACCATATTACAGGTTTATTTCACGTAAATTTTAGGTGACATGGGAGCCTTCATAGGAAAATGGAGACCCAAGGAAATTTCAAACCTTCATGCTTTTACACTCCATTGAACAAAGAGAAGAAAAGTAGCTAAAATATATGGGGAAACTAACAGGAGATAAAAGTTATTTTAACAAGGTCTGTTTGTACAGATTTCTCTTGGTCTGGAGCTCCATCTCTGGTGATGAAAATGTTTCTTTCCTCTTGGTACTGGGAGTTTTATCTTCTACTGTAAGGAGGAAAAGCGGGAGCGCAGAGCATTCTTTTGACTCACTAGATTTAGCTCAATAACCCTTAGGCCAAAGTGGCATATTTTGAGTTGTTGTATTCCGCCACCTTTCACACACTGCACTTTGGAGCAGGTCACAATGGTGACATGACCACCAGTTGTCCTGTTAAGCTGGACCAGGCAGACAGAGGCTCCCGACCCCTCCCTTGTCCTGAGAAAGTACGGTCCGCTCACCGTTCTCACAGCTGGAACCCTTTTCAAGGATGCAGCCTTGAAAGAGCGACGTGGTGTGAAGACCACCTGCGCAGTAAGTGTGAGACAACCAACACCTTAAAGGCTTCTGTGTAAATGTTTAAGATGCTGGTAGGCGGATGGAGAAAACTACTCATGTTCTGCATCCAGGACAAGCTGCCTATGTTCCCTTGCTTAGTAAACCTGCCACAGACCATCTGGAGTGATCTGCCTCTTTCTTCCATCTCATCCCGCCCTCTGTGTAGGAAGGCTGAGTATCTGACTCACATTTGGTGAGACAACCAGGAGACTGAAGAAACTGTTTTGGGGAAAGAGGTATCTGCTTTGGAAATCCTGAGTTGGCCATCTACTTCTCTGTGGGTAGAGTGGCCATAAGTCAGAAGCTGTGCACCATCACATGACTACTCAAATGCTGGAAAACATGCATTTGTTGAGCAACTGTGCAGGGCACCTGTACAATGAATCGTGGCAGCGCAGCACGCTGGCCTTTAGCTGGGAGTGCAGCTGCCACCGACACCTCACTAGAGGCTGAACACCAAAGTTAGAAAGTTGGAAGAAGAGCTGAGTTTGTCCACTCCTCTGCCAGCATCAGGGTGGCACATAGGTGGGAGAGCAGGACAATAAGTTGTTTTGCAAAGCTAGGACACAAACTGCAGCAGATTAAGGTCCTGGAGCTTGTGACAAAGCCTTACCCAGATGCTCAAAGGTGGAATCCCTGAGATAGTGTGAGAAGGAAGGGGAGGACGTTGTGATGATGGACAGGAAAATGGACATGAAAAGCCCCATACAGTCTGACCCCTAGTACAAAGAAAAAAAATAATAGTAGTTACCCTAGACTTCTGAAAACAGAGAAATACTCAAAACTCCTAGGAGGAAAACTTGTATTCTTTCTCTTTTCTTTGAAGTTGTAAATCGTATATTTTTGAAACCTGAATATCCCAGGACATGAGTAAAAACACTACCCAGTATTGCCTGAGACTGAAGCAAAAAAGGGGAGAAGAGGGTTTTTAAAATACAGACTGCTTATAATAGCTCCTTTACTAAACATTAGTCCACAGCTTCCATAAGATATTGGTTAAGAGAAAATACAAATCTTAAAAGTCTCTCTACAAATATTAGGGGGAAAAAAGCTTTAGCCATTTGCCTGGTAACCGGAACTTGTTCTATCTGCCAGTCACAATTTGGATTCAGCTGTTATTTACAAACTCGTGAACTTTATATTGTTTTTCCTGATTTATGGTTAAAATTTGGAGTGAAAGCAATGGGTCTCTATTTATGTTTGTGTGTTTGCATATGTCTATGAATATATGATATATAGGTGATGTTTTTCCACTTGTAGATGGGATATGAAAGTAGCAGATTAAACTAATAACAGATAAAAACCACCTCGGCCAAGTAGACTAAATGAACTGTCCCAGGCTTTACTACATTTGAATGGTCAACCAGTAAGGCCTATTGCCCCATATGCCAGACTGGGGACCCCCGAAGAGACACCCAATACTGTTAACTTATAGAAGTCACAGGAAAGAGTCACTGTCTGGACTCTCACTGTGGGCCAATGTGCCATGCTTCTGAGAACACCACACCCCATCACACCTGGGAGAGGCGCTATCTATTGAAGTTTGCCATGGATGTCACTGGGGTGGGTAAGTCACTCTGTACCCTTGGGTGAGGGGCAACCGCTCAATCCCCACTGGGACCCTGCTGTTTTGCTGCTGTACCTGGGATAGAACACACTCCACTGAAAGATGAGGGAAGGTAGGGGTGCCAGTCTGGCATATCTTGTCCCCGCTCCATCTCCTCATGCCTGACAGTGTGCCACCCCTGACCAGCATGTCTGGTATGCACAACCAGGTCAAATTTTTAAAGCTGAATCCACCTTGACAGCTAAGGCTCAGGCCACAAATATAATTCTTATGGAAGGAGAAGACCTTCTCATAGAAGTTCCTATCAAATATCTGTATTTTTGACCTTAGGTTTCAGCTCCTCCTGTGATGTCTGGTTATGGGATGGGTACTTGATGGAAATACTGTTCCACAATGGGCCCATTCGTACGCTTAACAAAGAAATCAGTCCACCTGTTGGGCATGTGGGAAGCTGCCCATCTTTAGCTCCTCAGGATTGCCATGTGGGTCTCAGCACTCAATGGAGGGAATTGGAAAGCCCTAAAGCAGTACATTAAGAATGGACAAGCTAGGACTAATACTCTTAATTCCTCTGATATTACCAATATTGATCCAGAGACCTGGCCTCCGTCACACACTGTCAACAACACTGGTCATGATATTCATTCCCTATTGATCGAATACACAGGGAGCCCATTTAACCTGAATACCAAAGGCTCCTAAAAATACCACTATCAGATCCATGGTGGCTACACACAGATTTTGACTGGTTCCTGTGGCTCACCCCAGGTTATGGATGTTTGAGTACCCAGGCAGCCCTATGTTAAGAAAAGAAAAATCACTCCAAACAAAACCAACCCAATGGTACCAGATATGGGTTGGATATGTGTAGTCATTCCACCACATTAAAGGACAGAGACTGGTTTGGCACTGACTGGCTGCACTGCCCAGGTATTCACTGGGTGGTCCATATAGTTCCCAGTGGTTATGTGGCACAGAATTTTGGCCATGGCTTCCTTCTGGATGGTTGGGCCACTGCACCCTGGGTTTTCTTTTGGAACAGGGGAGGATCCACCCCATGGGAACAAAAATTGCCAATCCTCTTTCCTCAAGGCCAGGTGAGCATGCTCTATTTCCTATTAGGTCTCTATCTTTGTCCCCTCCACCGTCCTGGAAGATGTTATAACACACACACGGAAGCCCTTACTACCTGCACCCAGAATGCCTTAAATAGTAGCCTGCAGACAGTGTCCTTACAGAACACTGGAATGTCTCTAATGAGAAAAACTCTCCTCCAAAATAGGATGGCCTTGGACATTATTACTGCCTGGTAAGGAGGCACCTGTGACATTAATCAAACAGAATGTTATGTGTTTATGAATCCGCTAATGTGTCATCTTTATTAAATCACACAAGGCCACAGTGAATGCCCTGAGTGATCCCACCTCCAGCAGAGGGGACTTAATAACCAACAGCAGCTTGGATTATGAGGCTCTTGGTATAAAAAAAATGTCACTTATTTTGGAAATAATTATCTTAATCTCTGTTTTCTCTTGCATGCATCTATATCATTCCTATAGTCTCAGCCTCCAGTGCAGCCAAAGAACCACCAAACAAGCCCCCTCCATTCTAGTGAAAGCCCTGGCTAGCCACTCAAGGCCCATGGTGGAAGAGGGGAACGTACAAGATTGTAAGAGCCATTCATGAGGGATGGAGTATTGAAGAAGGTCAGTAAGAGGATGTAACACAGGTTGACCCACCAGTTGGACCTTGGTGATATCAGGCTCCTCACCCGCTGGCCCTTTCCCTGTCCTCTGTGCTCTGGCCACCATTCTCACAGCAGGAATTGTTTTTAAGAATGCAGACTTGAGAGAGCAACATGGCGTTGAGTCCATCTAGACAGTGTATGTGACAGAACCCAGCTAAGGCCTCTTAACAGAGATGTTCAGGATTCTGGTGGGCAGGGACATAGATATGCTTGTAGTGTGGCCATCCAAGGCAAGCTTCTTAAGTAATGTCCTTTTCTCCTTAAACCTGCCATCTAACCATCTAAAGTGATCTGCCTCTTTCGTCCCTCTCAGCTTGCCCTTGTTCTTGAGGTCATTTTTGGAACCAGTACATACAATGAAAATTTTTCAGTTAGCATAATGCCTTCTAGGTCCACCCATGCTGTTGCAAATGTAAGATTTCATTCCTTTTTATGGTCAAGTAATATTCCATTGTGTATATATATATATATATATATATATATATATATATATATAGGCATATGTACCACAGTGTTTTTATCCACTCTTAGGTCAGCCAGATAGAGACGAATACCACATGATTTCACTCACATGTGGAATCTAAAGAACAAAATAAGTGAACAAACAAAATAGAAATAGATAGGGAGAAAAGACTGATGGTTGCCAGAGGAGGAGAGGTGGGAGACTGGATGAAAAATGTGAAGAGATTAAGAAGTACAAATTGGTACTTACAAAATGGTCATAGTGATGTAAAGAACAGCAGAGGGACATAGTCAGTGCTGGTGTCATAGCTACGGATGACGCCAAGTGGGTGTGGAAATACTGAGGGGAGCCCTTTGTAAAGTGTATGGTTGTCTAACCACAATGCTGGGCACCTGAAACTAATACAAAATAATATTGAATGCACACTGTAACTGAAAAACAAAGTTGAAACAGAGAGAGAGAGGAACTTTTCAGCTTATCAACTTGTAGATACACGGAATACCAGTAAAAGATGTAAAGGGGGTATTTATAATCAGCTTATAAATACATATTAACTTATTTGACTATATATAACCTATGCCTTAGTAGTCTGATGTTTTTATCATAATGAATCATTTACTCAGAGGGAACAGGCAGAAAGTGAGTAAAAAAGCCTGATGGGAAGAGTGGAACCACAGGTGGGAGGGGGCTGCAAAGTCAGGATAGTGCCATTGCTCTGAGAAAAAGGAACTAAAACCAGCTGTAAGTAAGAGTAAATCGTGTCTCTCTGATTCCTTGGAAGCTGTTTTGTGGTAGATGAGTACTTAGGATTTCAGAACCAGTTACATAAATGAGCAGTGGATAAAATGGAAGAAGTGGGTAAATGTATACTTAAGTCGAATCTTTGGCATTGCCGTAAGATGAGGGATTTCAATTCTTGATAATGAAATGTTTTTATTGTTTGTTTGATGGTATTTCTTTTTTTGTTTTTTGATTGTGTCACTTCTTAACTAATTTTGGTGATGGGTTCTATAAATATTTATTAGAAAAGTATTAGTTTGCTTTTTTGTTCCTTTGCTAAAACCTGTACAACTTTTGATGAAAGAGGAAATGGGCAGCTTGGTTTTGTTTTGTTTTGCTTTGCTTTGTTTTGTTCGGTATTGCTTTAATTCCAAAGTTTTTCAATTCTTGAGAAAACCTAAGATATTTGAACATAATATATCATGCCAACAGTCACCCTTGCTTATATAGCAGCCACAACTAGGAAGCAAGGAAACTGTAATAGAAAAAAACTAAACGATCTCTTTTTGATATGTCTGAAAGCCTTGCACCTTCATTGGTAAATAAAACATCCCAAGAGAGGGCAATAGTAAAGCAGATGGAGGGCAATGCCAAGCCTTACATGTTGGATTTTAGACCCTAAAGATGGGTACATTATAGCACATTACAAAATGTAACCTAAAAACACAACTGATCC
The DNA here is from genome assembly GCF_022682495.2 of Desmodus rotundus. Classification (NCBI taxonomy): domain Eukaryota; kingdom Metazoa; phylum Chordata; class Mammalia; order Chiroptera; family Phyllostomidae; genus Desmodus; species Desmodus rotundus. The sequence continues at coordinate 70,913,786 of NC_071389.1, read as the reverse complement.
ATGAAAAGTAACCATTTCTATTACCATTCAAATGATAGTTGCATTAAAAGATCTATAAAAACTTGAGGGAGTTTTATGAATCTTATAGTAATAAATATAACTGAATTAAGACCTAGGTTGATAGTTCAGCAAAAAGAAATTACTCTTGTGATTACCAGGTATATCACTTTTACAAGTGTATTTTTATTTAGTTGTATTTCCTGGCCTTATCTTTAAAATTTATTGGAGTAAATTATTATTTTTAACAGCTCTGCAAAGAGAGAAATCAAGTAGAGTTTTATGATTTGAAAAATATTTTGCTCAAGCAGCTTTATATCTCTAAGAAAGTAACGTTTCTGAAATCCGGTGATGAAAATGGGCTTTCTGACTCTCTTGAAATAATGTGAGGAAAATCTATATACTTTCAAATAATTTAAATAATAATTATGTATACTTTTTTCTCAGACTTTCAAATGGGAATGACGACACTCACTGTACCCACTTCTTATAATGTGATAAAGATTAATTCAATATTTTCAATTAGAATACATACAATATTTAAGGAGTTAGAGTACCAGAGAAATATGAACAGTGTTACTAGGTGAAAATATATCATTCACTGGGATATGGTAGGTTTTTGCCTTGACACTATATTTTCTATAAATTACTTCAATGCTGTAGGTTGTAATAATCTTCTTAGAAACTTTAGCTTTCAGGCCATTTGATAAAAATTGTCAAATTCCCTCTCCTTTAGCAAATTCTCTTTAATATCAAAACATTCTGGAGCATACATCTTCAATTTAATTGGCTGATTAATAAAACTTTAAAATATCTTCATTTCTGTCTATAAATTTACTATTTGTGGCAGTGTTGGTCTTTCATAGGTATTTATGGAAAATATTTCTGAGATGGGATGATTCAAAGTAACTTTGTGTACTCAACTAAGTGAATTAATAAAATGCGTTAGCTCTGTTATTTCCCATTATGTAACCTTGCCAAGTAAGAGTACAATATCTCTGAGCCATTCAAGCATTGCAATTAGTTTCTATTCAACTCTCTAGTAATTTACATCGTATTTATTGGGATTACTACTGATTGTGTGTCCTCAAAGAAGCTTTTATATAAATTCATGACTTATTGTTGAGAGATAGGAAGAAATGACCACATGACTAATTCTTAAAGGTCTTAGATTTGAAAGTCTAGTCATAGAGCCACCTGTACAACTCAGTCTGTACATTTATATAGACTCATATTTTTATGTGTCAAGGACACGAAATAAATCACTTAGGTTGATATTTTGCTAAGTTATGGAGAAAATCAAGCACTAAAGAATGGTAAGCAATAAACATAAAAATATTTAAAAATTTATAAAAATAAGAGTCAGTTTGATTGTTGAAGATGTGCCCCAAAGAAAAGAATTATTTGGAGATAAACTAAAAAAATGTTTAAAATTCTCAGAAGACCAAACATCAAAAAGAAGAAGAAGAAGAAGAAGAAGAAGAAGAAGAAGAAGAAGAAGAAGAAGAAGAAGAAGAAGAAGATAAAGTGGACAGGAAGAACTATGCAGAGGTGAAAGAGTAAAATAAATAAATAATAAATTAATAAATAAATAAATAAATAAATAAATATGAGAGTCCAGGAGGTAGCTTGAAAAATAAATTAAATCAATAAGATAAGGTTTAGAATGGTACAGGCTGCAAATGAAAAGTTGATAAGAAGAAAGGAATTCAATAAAAAACAACAGAGGTAATTGAGGCAGAAAAAATTGCTACTTTAAAAAAATACCATTGGCAATGAAGATGTTCACTTTTACTTAAAATAATGAAAACACCACTGATGAATATTTTGACTTTTTATGGTTTTGTGTACTGAGCTGGGCATGAAATGATTCATTTGAATGATCTACTGCAAGTGAACACCTTGGTGCGTAATTTATTATTTTTCTAAACGAAGCCTAGATCACAGATTTGTAACAAGTCAATAGCCCAATCCTAGTTCTTGTTTTCAGTTACCCATTATCCATGCTGCCTAATTGATTTACTCATTAGTCATAGTTCCCATATAGTTATCAGAGAGAAAACATGCAAATAATTTTCTCTCATAATTTTAGAGGCCAGAGGAAAATAACAAAGGTGCTATTGAAGATTTTTAGAAGTGAACAAAACATCGATTATTCATTAAATTTTTAGTGTTCATTACTTCTTGAAAACATTAGGAGATAACTTGCCATGAAAGCTACAAATATGGAACAAAGATTTAAGAAATAATAATAACACAAAGCACAAGAGAGAAAAATATCTTTCCTAAAACCTGAAGCTAAATATAGCTTTCATGCAAAATTTGTATTTGACTATGCTGGAAATCAGGAATAAAGGCTAATATTAGTTGCCTTATAGATTTCATCTAAGACTAGATATCAAGTCATTGGGAAAGAAAAAATGTGTCCTTAGTATTCAATTATAGGAGGTATTTAACCCCTGTTTTAAAAAAAAAAACCTACAAAAAATGAATAAAACAATGAAGAATGTTTGTGATAACTTTTTAGAAATATTTTTAAAAAGTGTTCCCTTTCCATAGCATTGTTCTCACTGAAGACAGAATTGTTATTCTAAAATCCACATCAGATCATCGCGTCATTTCATTAATTACATATTTCAATGGTTTCACATTCCCTTAGCAGTCCTGTCTAGAGCTAATTATTAAGATGCAGATTCCTAAGTCCTAATTTAGATCTTTTGAATGCAAATATCTGAAGATGAGGCCCAAGAATTTGTGCTGCAACAGTTCCGTGGGTGAATTTCTGACACTGAAGTTTGAAATTCCTTAATCTCCTTGTTGAAGCTTTTTTTCACTAAGCGAGCCTTTTCCATTTATCTTCACTGATTACTCTGTATCTTTCGGGCTCTCTTCCTTTGTAAGTGCATCTGTATCTAGGTTCTATGTATCAGACCCCCCCACTGCTTGTCACGTACATCCACGTCCACCCTACCTTTGTGGACCAGGCTGATCCTCTGCCTGAAGGGAGTACCTTTTTTCCTTTTGATTGCTGAACAATTTCTGTCTTATAAAACCCTGGGCTAAAGGTTTTCTTCTCTCTGATGCTTCTCCTAATCATTCTAGATAGGGCCAACGATTTTTGTATCTTTATCTCCATTACCTATTACATATTTACAAGTTTCTTGGATCTTTTAGAGTTCATGTAAAATCACTGTGCTCTTGGTTGCTAATATTCCCCACTAATTTTTTAGTATCTCAATGATAAAGATTTGTATTGTCAACAAATAAATATTCAAAATGAATTGGTAAAAATGTGTAAAAAGTGTCAAGTTAATAACTAAAGTCAGTTTCCTGAATACTATTTATTTCAATTTTGCATATGCTTCCTTGAAGTTATTTATTAAAGATATACCCCATGCAACTTACACTTGACTAATAATTTACATTAACATTTACTACATGACTAAATAAACATCTAAATAACTTTCAGTGTTATTGTCACTGTAGGTTGACATGCTGAATGGAAGAAGATCATAGCAATCTATTCTAAATCAGAAATATCTAAGAGAAGATGTTAAATACGTAAATGAGTAGAATAAATGCAATACAATACAATATGGCAGATATTGTAAAAAATTAAAAGACAAACAAAATCCACATGACTTTTTAAATCCTTTTCTTTAACACCAAATGGGTTAATTTAAACAAACAGACAGACAACAACAACAACAACAAACACATAAAGAATGAAAGAACATGCCCTGAAAAGCGAGAAGAGCTGCCTGGGATGAAAGGAGTGATTTTTGCTTAAAAAAAGGTACAGAGCAGGGCGCTTGGACCACAGTCCCCGAGCCTTGTGTTCTGAGGAAGAGAGCTACATTAACCTACAGTCCAGGAGACTGATTAGCAATGAGACATTTTAATGTACCAAGTATTTGCTGGGACTTTTGACCAGATTTGTATTTCAGATCAATAAGTATACATTGGGGTCTGAGGGTCAGTTTTACGGTTTCTATGACCTACAGAAATCTGAACTTCTAACGTATAAAGTCTAAACAAATAACTGTTGTATAAAATCCGAACATCTAACTTTCCAGTCTACAATAAAATTATATGATTTACACCCCTTGATTTTCTTTCTCCCCCTATTCCCCACTCCCGATTTCTGACTGGGGCCCTGTATTTGAATCTTATTAATTCCTTTCTTTTTTGTTATCCTTAATTATAGAGCTGTCAATTCAAAACCCACAAAAGAGGGAAATTTGAAAACATTCTGGACTCGTATTATACTATTGAATACATGGGGGTTTTTTAATATAGCTAGAGGGAGACAGCTTCAAATGAACTTTTCACAGGGAAAAAATCGGTGAGTGTTTAACAGGAAGAAAAGGAATCGGCAGATATGTAATTACTGTAGTGTCACCACTTCGTTTCCCTCTCCCCTTTGTCAGCTGCCTTCTCTCTCAACTCACCAGCATAGCCCTCCTCGATTTATTTTGTTCAGGGTGCTTTGATCCCATGTACAAAGCAGACTGAGCAGGCATCTGCTTGGTTTTCTTCTTCAGGTGAAGCATACAGAGTTGAGCTCCAGGGGTTTAGGGATCGAAATCTTCAGAATCCTGGGGATTTGGCCCGCAGAAAGAGCAACAGAAGAACTGTCCTCTAATTAGTAGTTTTCAACCCCAAAACCCTTCATGTGGGGACAATTCAGGAAGATCTGTTAAAACCCCACAGAATACTTTTATTTAAAAAGAAGCCAAAAATGTTTGTAAGTTGAATGCCCAAAATGAATTTCACTACATGTGTCTGTCAATGGCCTTGTAGTCCTACTAGTATCAATAATAATTGTGACTCAGGTGAAAGAAACAGAAAGAGGTCAGAGGTAATATGCAAGAACTGTTTCACAAAATGAAAGGGAAAAGACAGGACAAAAAGCCAGCTAGAAAATTACACTAATTTTAAGAATTGTAACCTCTTATCTCTGTATGGTAGCCATTTCCATTAACTTGAATTTACATAGAGATGCCATTAAAATTTAATAGATCTTATAAAAAGTATTCACAAATACTTAAAAGGCTATCGTTTGTTTCAGGGTGATGCCCTGATATATTTTGATAACTCATTGTCAAAAATGTGTTCACTTTTCACCTAAAATTTCTAAAACAGAAAGACCAAAGCAAAATATAAACTGTCATATACTAAAATTTGTATTTTTGAAATTAAGTTATTTATAAATGTTATGTCAATAAAAGTATAAAAAGTCAATTCTACATAATGCAAAATTATGAATTGTTTGTAACTGAATTATATTAGCAGAGCTATTTGAAACTGTATTTTGGATCCATTGAACAAAAAAGGAGAGTGATAAACTAGAGAATTGCTTTAGGAGTAGCACAATATTTGTTTAAGAATTCTTACCTGACACTATCCTTTTCCCTTTTACATTCACTCTACAAATATGTTTTGATATAAATTCAGATGGGATTACCTTCATAAAATATTGTCTGGTGGATTACAGAATGAGTTTTTAGTATATATTGGCTAAAATTGACCAAATGTTTTCTTACTAGTAAAATGTCTAAAATAGTATATCATGACATATTATTTAATTCATTGCAATTACTGTAACTGTGAAATTTCCCTCTAAACTCAGGATAAGGGAAGGAATTCTTTTCCATATGAACTGTGATAGTATCAGTTATTCTGTGTTTAGGTGTACTCAAGCCTCTGAAAGCCAGAAATTGGCTTAAGGAAAACATTCCCCTTTTCTTTATAGGAGTTGTGATCATATATTTTATCCCATGCTACTTTTAAAGGTTGCTGAATTCCCTTCTAATATACTCTAATTATTTTTAAGGTATGCAAATTCAGGATTAAAATTAAGGATTGCTTAATTCTTACAACTCTAATACCATCACACAAGGCTTTTAAGACATGGAAATTTATACATCACAATATATGAGAGGTGATTTTCTCCCTGAAAAGAAACTGTAATGTATGTCAGATTTATCTAAGGGAAAATATATTATTCGTACTTTATATAAAATTCTTCTCTCTCCCAAATGCAAATGAGTTCAGTATTTGGTAGTGCCTTACGGTGATAATAAATGACTCATGACTGCTTGTCTAGTGACAATGCGAAGTACATTCTTTTTTCAATAACAAATAGCTCAATTAATCAAACTATCAGCAAATAAATGTGATTAGTAAAACTGTATTTATCTCTTCCAGCTTTAAAATTTCAAATCTTATTTTCCTGTGGGCGAGATTCAATGCCAGGTGCCCTGATGGTTCCAACGATTTTAATGTTCAGCACAATGAGCAAAGCACACAGGGACTCACATTAAAAACACCTATGCTCATTTTAGCTGGGTAGTTTACTGTTTATTTATTTAAGTAAGTTGGCATACAATATTCTATTAGTTTTAGGTGTGCAATATAGTGATTCGACATTCATATACTTTACAATGTGATTATCGCACTAAGTCTGCTAATCACCTGTCACCATACAAACATATCACATCATTGACTCTGTCCCCTTTCACCTTTTTCACCCTTCCCCCACCTCCATCCATCTGGCAACCATCAGTTTGCTCTCTGCTTGTGTGAGTCTGCATTTGTTTCGTGTTTTTGTTTATCTGTTTTGCTTTTTTAGATTCCACTTCTATAGGAAACCAGGTGGTATTTGTCTTCCTCTGTCTGACTTATTTCACTTAGCATGATACTCTCTAGGTCCATCCATATTGTCACAAATTGCATGACTGATGGTTTCATTATATTTTATTGCTGAGTCATATTCCATTATATACGCCACATCTTCTTCATCTAGGCATCAGTCAATGGACACCTAGAACACCTAGACTCTTCCCATGTCTTGGCTACTGTAAATAGTGCTGCAATGAACATAGAGGCACATATATCTTTTTAAATCAGTGTTTTCATTTTCTTCCAATAAATGCCCAGAAAAGAATAGCCATTATAACTGGTATGCAATTATATCCCATTGAGGTTTTGATGTGCATTTTCCTGATAAGTCATATTGTATTTAAATTATTGTTTAAAATATTCAGTCCCATTCTCCCCTTCACTTTCACGGAAGAATATATTTCTCTGCTCCTTGCCTTCAGGCTTAGCCATATAGATTGCTTTGGCTAATAGAACATGAGCACTCATAATGCAAGCAGGAACTTGAAATGTTTACTGTTTGGTTGTACATGTTTGGTTGTGCCTCTTCCATTCACTATTTGAAAAACATACCCTAGCTAGCTACTTGCCCAGGGAAATGGGGTAACAAAGGAGCAGAGTGACTCTGGCAACGTACCGAACTGCAGCTCGCAGCCAGACTGCGCGGAGCCACCAGCTTAACCAGGCAACTATTGGCCAGTGCACAGACAAGTTAGTGAACCTGGCCAAGATTAACAGAGCTCCTTTAGATAATCCTCAGATGCGTGAGAAATAAGAACTTCTTATTGCATGCCATATTTTATTATTCTTTATACAGAAACAATGCCTGAGATAAAAGCTAACATTTACTGACCTCTTAGTATGTTCCAGATATTATTCAACAACTTTACATTGGTCAACTTACTTAATATCCAGAAATTATATACAATGCAACTGTTGCAGTCAGTGTTTATTTTGACTGAGAAGGAGATTGTGGTGCAGAGAGGTCAAGAATTTGTCCAATATTGCACTTCTAGTGAGCAGTGGAGTTGGGATTCACATTCTTGCTGTATGGTTCTGGAGCAACTCAAGTTTCTGACTCTCAGTACGTCTGTTACACATTCAACATAAGCAACATGGGTAGGCATAAACATTATGTGCGTTAAGAAAAGAGAGAAATCATTTTCACCTGGATTAGACAGGGACCTAGAGCAGATGAGGATTAAATAAAGGTGCTTCTTCGGCAAATAGCTCCAAGTGTGGCTGCTGCTCACCTGGACAACCACAACCAGAGATGATAAGCTTAGTCTTTAAAGACATTCTAAAAGGAGGGAAACAAAAGCAAAGGGATGTAAGTAGAGAAACAATTCTAGCTTTTTAATTTAACCACTTAGATCTCCCTCAAGAAAGAAGATTCCAAACTGTTTTGTCAGAATATAGGGCAATTAGTTGGACCTCTGTTGTTGATAAGCTGTTTTACCTTTTTAAAAAGGAATTGTTACGGGACAAATGACTCAGACGAAGTCGTGGGGTAGCGGAGTGGAGTTTATTTACACATGCGGACCCAGAGGAGGCAGTCTCCAAATTCTGGGCCCCGAGCTCTGACCTTCCGGGGTTTAAATAGCCCCCTGCTTCCTGTCTACTTGACAAAGCAAGGTTACAAAAGCCCAAAGCAGGTTAGGTCTAGCTTCCTTATTTGGTAAAAACAATAGCCCCCTGCTGGTAAAAACAAAGAACAAAGCGCAGAAAACCTGGCAGCACAGGGGCTTAACACAGAGGTTACCTGTCACAGAATAACCTCAGACCCACCATCCACCTTTTCTCTCTCTTCTACTTTGTGATGGTCAGGAGTAAGTGGACTCAAAAACATTTTAGGCATTTTTTCTCTACCATTTTTTCTCTGTGTCTGTGTGATGACTCCTTTCTTTCATCTGTAATCTCCTTTTTTAGTGTTTCAAGCTATGAATTCCTAACAGTTCCAGATCCTTATTTTCAGCTTCCATATATATATATACACATATACACACACACGCACACGCGCACGCGCACACACACACACACACACATATACTGGGCATACCACTAAGTTTTCAAATCAAACCTCCTAAAATTGATCACACCATTTCTTTTTGGAAATTTTCTCCATCCTCATTATTAATGTCACCACACAATGGTTACTTAAAAATTTAGAAGTCTTTTCAGAACCTTTCATTTCTCTTATCCTCTACATCCAAATGGACACCAAAACTATACATGATTCCTATTAAATACCCTGAAATTCACACTTTCCTCTTGACTACTTTCATTGGCTTTAGTTTGTTCTTCTATCTTATACCTAAACGAGTACAAAAGATTCTTAAGTAATCTCCCCACCACTGCTTTCTTCATCTTTATCTTTTTCTTTTTAAGTGACTAGTTCTTTTTCATTATTTTTTTTCTGAATCATGAACTCCTCAGCTGAGTCTGCTCCTCCAGAGAAACCCGAGTAAATGCCTGCACACACAAAATCCGGATGGGAATAGAGGGCTGGGTGGACCTCTGAAGCCTGTACAGCGCCCCTTAAAAGTTGTGGATCCAGTAAAAAAAACCTGAAACTAAACCCTCCTACCCAAAGAGGCAGATATTTTTCAAAAATTCAGATCTAATCATCTCCTTCTTCTAATTAAAGTTCTTCAGTGACTGCCAATCCTCTTCGTGATAAAATCTAATACTTCAGTTTGGAATCGAAAGGCCCATTATAATTAAGCCCATTCTACTTCTTTATTTTGCCTTTTTTTTTTTTAAGTTCCCAACTTACATCATGGGCTTCCATCATCTTTAAAACTTCTAAGAAGTCCCAAACTGTTTATTCCACCCTGTTCATCAATTCTTCCCTGCTTCAGCACACTCTCCCCACGTGTCTTCCTGTGAACTCCTGACCCAGTTCTTCTGCCACTTTCTCAGTCAGAGCACTCATCCCTTCTTGGCATAATTGATTTATCATTTGTCAAAGTCAAGGAGTCCATGAACTCTTTCAAAACCAGAATGTCACTCATACCAGTGATATTCGTTATCTAGCACAGTATCCAGCTGTTAGTAAGTTCTCAGTGCAAGTTTCTGTAAGAAGAGACAGAGACAGAAACAGAGAAACAGAAACAAAAGAAGCAGAGAGAGACAGAGAAAGGAGGAGGAGAGAGGCGGGAGGAGGGAGGAGTGAAGAGGAGGGAGAGAGGAGGAAGGGAGGGATAGAAGATGGCTATGAAGGAATTCTGTTGAACTAAAGACCTTATATGGGGGTGTTGTAAAGGAAATTCTATTCACAAAAAGGAAGATAATTAATATATATCAATCATTTTTAAGTAGTTATCACATAGGAAATAGTCCCTCTCCCACTGTCACTTAGTTCTTATAGCAACTCTATTTGCTAAAGGTATAGCTGAATTCAATAATACCCAGAAAGGTCCGCCAACTCACACCATCTGTGGTGTGGAAAGTGATGCTGCTGAGATCCTGTGTGAATCTAAGGACCATTCAATCACACCCATTAGTCTACACAGCAAAAGTAAACTAGGATTTTGCCTTTCACTCATTTACATATGATTTTCTTGTGGATCTTATGGAACCATGGTTATGAAAATCTAGAAATGCATATGAATTATATACCTACTTTTCAAAAATGTTGATTTTTCATTTTTTTCTAAGCAAAGTTAGCTCACTTAAAATAAAGTCATTTTTGAGCAGATACCTATTCAAGTGTGTCAAACTTTCCTTGTGGATATACAGGTTTAGGTCCAGGCCTTATACATTACTCTTAACTTACCTTACAGTTAATATTTCCTTTTGTCTGGCAACCAAAATTAATTTCATATCCATGCTAATATAAAATGTAAGAAAAGATAAGCCTGTTGCTCTCCATTTCATTTTTTAAAATGTCAGTGTAAAGAAACCAAGTTTAATTGTTAGTAACCATGGAAAATAGAGACCCATGTAAAACTACCGCTGCCAAAACTCAGGGTCAGAAGCACCCAGCATCAGCTTCTACAGCCATAAGTAGCTTATAGGACAGAGAGAATAGTTGCTTTTGTTAATTTTATAGGAATATAGATGAGAAATGGCTATAGGAATATTATTCAGTGAAAACCACATTATTCTTCTGAATGAGGTCACCTAATGTGCTGTATTTTTTTTTTTCCATCTATTCTCCAGCTGCCCGATGTCACCCTCCTCTCCAGCACCCTCTAGCCCCACCCTGTGTAGTGGGCTGTGCTGCTCAGGCCTGCATTTGGACTGACTGTGCTTCTCCTCTGGCAAAGATAACAGAAACTGACATCTTTTCTGAATTCTGGTTTTAAGAGAGAGTGATTATTTTTGCAGCTGCTTTTTTGCTGTTTACTGCAAAAGTGTTTATTTCTCATATGCCCACTTTTAAATCATGTGGTGGTCTCCAACTAGGGCAATAGATGTGTTTCTCTTCAGTCATTTCTCTATTCATGTTTTTATGGATTTTGATAGTTATAGTCAAAATTTATCATTTAACTATTTTTTACTATCTTAAATTTTTAAAAAATACTTTAATAATTTTTATCCAGTAGGTACCAAATACAGTCTTGAACTCTAAGCCTTTCAGGTCATTAAAAAGAAGGAGTTCAATGGCCTTGTTCTTTTTCCTGATAAAACAACAACAAAAAAAATTGTTGTAAACAGTGTACATAATCCTTAGTGTTACTGAAGGGGTAATTTTTTTTGTAGTGCTGGGACTGTTTATTATAATGTGAATAAATAAATTATAACATTTAAGAAGTCTTAATGTTTAACAGAAGATCTGCTGGGTTTGTTATCGATCACCTTAGTAGTCAGATCTTGGCTAACTCATTTCAAGATGCCCACTTACCCAAGAAATACAGCTAATTCAGCCAAATCCCTTTTGATCAGTAGTAGGCAGAGCTTTTGAAAGTTTATAATCTTAGGAGGTTCGGAGTTAAGGTATGAGGTATGAGGTATCCCCATACCTTTTAATAGGCATTTTTGCACAGCCAGCATCAGTGATCAGAAAATCCATAAAAATCACCCAATTTCTTCAGAAAGAGAGAGAGAGAAAAGATTTCTGGCTAATTTAAGGGCCTTGCAAGTCTGAAGCACATGATGCTAGTACATCTGGTGTTCAGCAAATATTATAAGAAAGTGTATCACAGAAAAGGGAAAATGAAGCCCTGAGTAAATAGGTATGCGTTGTAAACATTACTGAAACAAGAATGATAGGAGAAACATTATGCCCTTAGAAAATAAAAGCTTATTGTAAATGTTTAGGAAATAACTTTTAGAAGTACCCTAACTATGACTTTTGTCAAATACATACTCATTACATTATTTTTGCTGTTATTTTAGTTTATCATGCATATTATTCTATATGAAGCAATCACATAACTGAAAAGAAATTAATCTTAAAGTACCCTCATATGAGTATAATGTTTTAATTTTTTAAAAAATTAGTGTAACTAACTAATAAGTAGTCATGCTCTATAGGAATTTATAATGCAAGATGAGAAATGCTGATGTTATTATAGAATAAACACAATATCTATAGGGAGAAAGCAAAAGAAGGAAAGGGAAGAATCATTATTAGCATAACAGAGTTAGCTAAGTCCCTCATCTTCCAAGTACAATGAAAGATCCAGAGTGGGCACAGAAATGGAACGCAGTTATTGGATGAAATGGTTTCTGACCCCTACCCTCTGTTCAGATTGTTAATTTTGTTTAGAATTCCCCACTCTTTTTAATCTTCTACCTGCCTGGACATACCTTAAAAAAATAAGTCTAATTAAGTCTACGTATATAAATAAATTTTTAAATAGAAAACGCTAATCTATAGTATTAGAAATCAGAATAATGGTGAATTTGGGGTGGGGAGTTATTGAAATGAGCAGGCAGGTATTTCTGGGTCATAGTTATATTCTGCTTCCTACACTGTGCTTGTTATACTGGTTTTCACTCTGCTGTACACATTCATTGAGCTGTACAAGTCTATCTGTGCACTTCTCTGTATGTACGTTTTATTTCATAATATTTACATATTTTAAATGTCAACTCACATCACCTCTTCTGTAAAGCTTTTCCTGCAATACTGTTTCCATCTTAGGTAACCTAGCCTCCCTGAACCTACAATATTCAAGTTAGTTAATAGCAAGTGACCATATATTTTTCTTGTATTATTACAGCAACTGGAAGAGGACTCTTATTAACTTATTCCTAATAAATTATCAATGACAGAATTAATATCTGAATAACAAATACATAATTACATAAAATTCACATGATTAAAATATGAGTGCCAAGGAGAGTAAGACATAAAAATATTGCCAACAATCAAGAACTTGAGCAAGATGTTAAGGACGGTACTTAACTTGGACAGAAATAACTAGTTCAGCATGTAGGTCCTGATTACCACTATGTCATACTCCACAAATGTTAAATTAATATTGAAGTGGAAACTTATAGAGGCTCTTGCCTGTAACTTATTATATACATAAATATTTATCTTATTCCTATGTTTTTATTAAAAGGGGCTATCAGTCAAGGACATGTATTTAAACCATTTTTAGTAATTTAAAAATGGAAATTTTCTGATAATAATAACCTTAGATTTATTTACTCATTAAATACTTATTGAACCTCTTCTATTTGACAGGAGATACAAAAATAAATAAGTTCCTTTTCTCAAGGTACTTACTAGTTACTGAGAAGACAGAGAGGTATAAAAGATCTGTGTTGAAAAAGTCCAGCCATTGTTAATATAATGAGAATGGTTTATGCAACATCGATGTAACCTGGCAACACAGGAGAGTGAACTGGAATGTGCATGCGTGAACAATGACCACTTCACTGTACCAGTCAGTGGGGAAGGGTAGATGCTGTTGAGTGAGCATGTGTACTGTGTGGCCATGGCATTCAAAATGACTGAGGGAGTAAAGCAATGAATCTGCATCAAATTTTGCATTAAGCTTGAATATTCCTGCATGGAAACTATTCAGATGATTCAGAAGGCTTTCAGGGACAATGCGATGAGTGTAGTGCAAATAAAAGTGTGGCACAACCATTTCAAAGGTGGGCAAGAGTCTATTGAAAGTGATCCACGTTCTGAAAAGCCGGCAACAAGCAGAAGAGTTGATAATGTCAAATGTGTATAGGCTGCAATCAACAAAGATTAGCAACTGACAGTGTGAGAACTAGAAGCTAATCTGGGCATTCTGAAAACTACCATGTCTGAGATTTTGATGCAGGATCTTGGCATGAAACATGTCAGGGAAAAATTCGTTCCATGGCTTCTGTTACCAGAGCAGAAGGAATAGCATGCTGCAGTTGCTAACGACCTGATGCAAACCAAGCTGCATGGGGTCCCGAGGTGCCTACTTTGAAGGGGACTGAGGTAGCATTGTCTTATGTAAAATGTTTCTTGTATCTAGTATCTTCTTCAATAAATGTCTCTATTTTTTCATAGTGCATGACTGGATACTTTCTGGATATACCTCATGTGTAATAAGTATTGTACTAATGATTAACACAGAATGCTGGGAAAAGTTGTAGAAGCCATACTTCAGATAAAGAAGAAGTCCAGACTTTCAGCTTTTTTACAGTTTCAAGCTAAGCAGATCTCTTAACTGTGAAGGTTTTCTTAATGTGAGTTGGGATGTTATATATTCCAAGTTTATGAGACTATAGAGCTGATGGGGCAAAAGCACAGTTGGGGTCTGAGGATGTAATATAATCAAAGTTTTTTGATGTTTGTGGGTGACTCATATTTCCTGTGAAGTTGAGGGCAGAAATAGTGTCCTCAGTTCATTACCCCATCACTTATGGTAATTTTTCATATTATAGCTACCCAATCCATAGTTGTTAATTTCTGAAACCAAAGATATGGTTATAACTTCTGGCTTCATCTTCAGCATGGAAAGATTCTGGAAGTCATTACTCTCTTCCTTATAACAAGAAAAAGCTGATCAAAGTGAAAATCAATGACTTTTCTTAAACCCATCTGAGAACCACTGTCTTGATATCTAGAAAGAGAGAGAAGTGCATCCAGAGGTACAGCTAAGATTTGCTTACCCGCAGCAGAAGTTCTTGGAGCCATAAATTGGTAGGAACACTTACATGGTAATTGTGGGGGATTGAAAAAGGTATAACATAAGTAAAATCGCAGTAATAAAAGTGGCAGCAGTCCTCTGGGGTGGTCCACAGTGGTCTCCAAGAAGATCCACAGAAGATCACCTTGTGGCTCTGGCAGGGAAAGGGGAAAATAAACAGTGTCAAATATTCTCAGAGTCTTTTCCATAACAAAGGCCTCTTCTCCAGGGGAAAGGATTTTTCCAGAACTTCATTCCACCCGATGGAAGGAAGTTTCTCCCGCTCCCTTTCACAAATTTCTCAAGTTTTTCTGTATCAGTTAAAGTGGAAAACAAACTGATAAAAAAAATGCAGAGTGAACAGATCAGTACTTTAAGGAAATGAATGGAAAATGCTGCAGCCAGGCAAGAACATAGGAAGCAGAGGGATATAAGCATTTGTGAATGTTATGGCCCTGAGACACAGGCTCACGAAAAGACTGAGTTGTAATCACAAGGTTATAGATTGATTACACTCCTGCCTCACGCCTTTCCTCACTCCAGCAGGTCACCAGTATAATACAATGAATTCCAGATGAAAGAGCTACAAGACATAGAGTCTCTCTGAGAAGTCTCTGGCACCCACAGGACATGTTAAACACAACACAAACCATAGCCAGATTAACATAAATCTTTAAACTCAGGCCTATCACCTTAGGTCCTATTACCAGAACAACATGTTGGGCTTTGGCGTGAAATTACAAGGCATGCCAAAAGACGAGGAAAAACAGAGGCTGAAGAGAGAAAGCCATCATCATACTCAGACTCAGATTTGACACAGATTTTGGAATTATCAGGCTGGAACAAATTAAATAAATATGACAAAAAATGTTAACAGTGTTAATGGACAAAGCAGTCAACACACAGGTAAGAAGAGAGTTGGAAGTACTAAGAAAGAATGGAAGAAAACACTAGAAACCAAACACTCTGACTGAAATAGAGAATGCCTTCGATCGGCCCATCAGTAGATGACATAGCTGAAAACAGAATCACTGAGCTTAGTTACAGGTCAAAAGAAACGTCCTAATCAGAAGTGCAAAGAATAAAGTATGAAAACAAGAAAAAAACACCCCAGAATGTCCAATAATGTGGGCAATTTCAAAAGGTATATATAAATATGTAAAATTAAAATAACAGGATAGGAAAGAAAGACTGCACAGAGTAACTGTTTGGAGTAACAGTTTGGAGAGGCCAAGGACTTTCCAAAAACTGTTGAACATCATCAAACCACAGGTCCAGGAATCTTAGACAACAACAAGCAAGATAAATAGAGCAACAGTAAGAGCCCACACACCTAAGCTTATCATACTCAAGCTGCAAACAAACAAAGAAGGCAAAGGCCAAAAAATACCCTACCTATAGAGGAAGAGGAACAAGAATTATAATCAATTTCTTGTCAGAAACCGTACAAGTAAGAGAAGAGGGAAGTGAGACCATTAAAGTGTCAGTAAAGTGAGGTCAGTAAAGATATATTGCTATGACAGTAGAGATGGATATTTAAATTAACGATGATACCTGATAAACTACCTATAAATACAGACAGCTCTTCCCAACTTCAGAAAATTCTGACTGGGGGAGTCATGTACAGCTGAATTTCATCCAGTAGCTCAAGGTGGATGGAGAGGGAGACAGGAAGTTTGGGAGAGACATCAGGCCACCATGAAAGTTTAATTTCAAGTTTAGAAGAGGGAAAGAAAGAAGGTTGGATGGAAATGTCCTAGACTCCCATCTAGTCTAAGGAAAATTCAGTCACTATGTTGTGAGTTTTTGAGACAAAGCAGGCTGTCACAGGAGTCCTCTGTGTCCCGGGAACAGGCCAACCTTAGTGTGGCAGTAACACACAGTCTGTGGTTTGGAGCTTCCCGTGGGAAGCGTGGTCTTGGGGCAGCTGCTGGGATGGATTTCAGAGCACGGTGTCTGTAGTCGTGTCTATACATTGTGACCGTGTTGTACAGATGTATTCTCATGGCGATCATAGTACCAAAGGCATCATTATATCATGTTATATTTTTACAACTTAAGAACATATCCATGAGGTAATTAAATCTTGTAAGTTATATAATTTCCCACTGTATACCTCCACTAGTAAGTGGAGATTAAAACCCAGTTTGTTTGTTTTTTTAATTCTTTGGCTAGGATTTATTATTTCTAATGCTAGTACTATTTCTACTGCAGAAAGAAAATTGAATTAAAGTATAAAATTTAAAAAAATTAAAATGGCTGATCTATGGATGAAGATGGAAACATAATTGTCAGAATCGCTTATTTTTTTTTTAAATTACTGAAAGGTAATTATTTCCAAAGTAAGTAAGGAAATAATTTTTATAGGAAAATATATGCCAACTTTTAGTTATTGTTTCTTAGCATCATCTGCCCTTCTCTAACACTTTTTTTTAAATGGGAACGGAATCCTAAAACACTGTTGTGCTTAATCATACTGGCTTTGTCAGTAGGGACACTAGGAGCTGTTTACATTGCAGGAAGAGGGAGAATGGGCTTGTTCCATCGCAACTGTTTCCTGGAGGTACTCTGCATCCTTCTCACCTGTTTTCTGTTCCTGAGTCAGCCTAGCCTGCTTCTTTACTCCAATAACACCGGTTCCTGACTGTACTAGCAACTGAATCAATAGCACTTGCAACAACTCTTGTAGAAGCAGCTTCACAGCGCACACTCACTCCTTAGCGGCACTAGCCAGCCAGTGTCTCCTCAGGGAAGAGAGTCTGGATCCCAGACCTCTGGCCCTTCCTCAGCTCAGAGGCAGCAGCACAAGTGAAGCAGTGCCTCCTCCTCAGAGCCTGAGTTTCCCCTCCATGGGGCTCCTCTACACTCCACGTTGTAATAACTCCAACCTCTTTCTTCGACTCCTTAGCCCTAGAGTTGAAGGCTGCTTCCTTCAATACCACCTCTGCTATTCCTAGTATTATTCTTCTACCTTTTGAATGGGAAAACCACTTTATACTCTGTTAGCTGTCTTAAACCTAGTTAAATTACTTTATGCCCAGTTAATTCTTATATATATATATATATATATATATATATATATATATATATATTATTTCTGTTAAATGACAAATATATTTTTTGTCTCCTGAATGGACCCTAACTGATAGGATTAGAAGAAATTAGAGAACAGTTTATCCCATGCATATGATACCTAACATTAGACTATATCTGGGTTAGAATACAAGCAAGATGAGATTTGATCCAAGCTGAGTACAAATAAGTGTTAATTTGCGTCTGAGAAATAGGTAAATTCACAAAGATTCAGAATAAGTCTTTTGAGTATGTAGGTACTATAAGGCTGATTTTAAAAGTCCCTTTGGTAGTAAATAAATTTTGTTTACCGCTAATTATCTACTTCTTAGGATTATCTCTTTATGTTCAATTTAATGCAACATTTCTCCAGATAATGTATACTAGGGATTCTCAATGAAGTTGAAGGGAGTGGATTTAAATTGTATAGTTTTGCAAAACATATAGAGAGTTTAGATGTATTGCCCTAATTTTCTCCATGAACAGGGTCAGATCTGGTGGAGACATGGCATCCCAAGAGTTACTGTTTTGCTGCAACAACATCAGTACATAGAGAGGAGCGATCTCAAAATCACATTGATGAACTTATGTTATTTACTGTGTAATGTTGTTGAAGATAGGTTTTTCTTTCATTGTTATTATTATGGTAGTTGTATTAATCCAGATTGGCTAGCTTTGAACCAGTAACAAACATAAAAGTTTACTTTTCACCACACAACATTTATTGGGGGATTAGTGGATCTCCAGGGGAGTTTTTTCAGTGACTCAGAAAAATAGGCTCTTTCTCTCCTGTAGTTCTATGATTTTTCCCTCCAAGACAGTGAAAAAGAAAGCAGGAGGGTTTCAATGTAGTTCCGAGATGGTCCAGCTCATAAGGGAAGCACATTAGTTTCAATTATGTCCCATCGGCCAGATGATGTATTCACATCATCTTCACATTAAGGTGGCTGAAGAATCTGGAGGGAACTCATTGATATTCAATAAACCAGTAAGTGTCTCTGCCGCATCAGTCATCACCGATTCACGATAAGACTTGTGTAACGCTGTCATGAAAACATTTCTGAATTTGAAGATTTGCAGCAACCTTGGGGCATGTACCTCTGAAATGTCAAGGGTCTACTGCAAAGAGAGGAAGAGAGGTGGCTCAGATGTTTGTCTTGAATGGGTGTATTGTTGGGGAAGAAGGGCTTTGCTCACAACCCACTTGCTATCTTCTATTTTGACAATCTTAGAATGACAGACTTTTTTTCCCCCTGCATCTAAATTATTATAACTCTGGCAGATCTTGCCATTATAACAACAGGTTTAATTTAAACCTGTAAAATACAGCTCTGCCATTGCATTAGATGTGGCAATTAAAACACATCTGAGTGATAGAATAAAATATTCACAATGATCTTAACGATAGCTGAGGTCATGCATGAAGCTTGATTTCTCATGTGTGGTGTAATCATACAAAGGGCTTTACACAAAAAAGAATTCTAAATGTGCATAACATGAAACAATTGTGATATTTAAGACATTTTGCCAAAATAATAGTCATAAATAAAACACTCCACTTGATAGCAAGCAGTGTTAGTTAAATTGCTTTTGCTAATGTTTGCATGTTCTCCCTCGGAAGGTTATTCTTTCAAATAGTGTATTGATAATTACATTCACTCTGGAACATGTATGAACAAATTTAGGTCAGATTAATTTCAGGAGAAGTACTCTCATGGATAAGGAGCTAATGGATGGGGACTACAGCTGATATATAGCTGACAAAATAAAGTCAAGGGCCTAACTGTGTGAAATTTAGCAGGGCTTCCTTTATGAAGTACTCACACTTGAAGATGATTTTTGTCATTGGTTGAGTCTCACAGGAGCCCTGTGTTCCAACATTTCTTTTACTCTTCATAAAGTATGCCTCTGTGTGCCCATAACAAATAGGCATTGTCTTTGTTTGTAGCAAGTTACCATTAAGATTAATTCCCCCTCGGGATCTTTCCTTACTGTGCTGTAAATTCACCTAAGGGACAGAGTTAAAAAATATTAAAGCTGAAAAAATTTTTAGAATTCCCCTTCCCCAGTCCAAATGCTTCATTTAACATATGAGAAAACCGAGTCTTAAAGAAAGTTCATGTCACTTAACCTGTACTCATTCACCCTAATTATAAATGGAGATGAGGATTCTGGTCTCACCTACCTCTAAGAATCAAATGAGGTAATGTGTGTAATTTTTTGAAAACAGTAAAACTTAGCAACAGAAATAGTAATAATTATAAAAATAACATTTATTGAACACACAGTATGGACGAGGCACTAGGATTTACATACATGATCTTGCAAACCACCACAACCCTATCAGAGAGATGAATAATAACATTTAGTGTCCCATTTTAAACAATGAGGGAACTGAAGCTCGGAGATCTGCCCTAGGTCATAAGCCAGCCAGTAGCAGAGCTAGGACTTGACCCAGGAAGTCTAACTAAAGCACAGCTCTTTCTCTTTGCTTATGATTCGAGGATTCACACCCTTTTCAGAAATGGCGTCCTGGGGCATAATTTTCTCCCACACAATACAAAGTTTTCCCATTGTTATGAATTAGTTTCATAAGGTTCTTTTGGAAACAGAGAAATGGAAACTGCCTATCCCTTTCTAGGCTTAATTTGGTGTGTTCTTTACCTTTAATACTGGGGTTTTAACTAAGAAAAGAAGATAGGAAACTTTCTGACACTACTGGGGACATTCCGTCCAGAGCTATGGTTTCCTAATTGCTGTATATTTTACCAATTGATCCTGGAAGTGTCCAGTGCTATCACATATGAATAAACCTCTCATTACCCTGTGTTCTGTTCCCTTGCTGAAATAAGCATGATACTATAAACTGCCCATCAGGAATTTAGAAAAGAACCAATGACCATGGCAATGGCACCTGTGTGTGTGCTACACGTACATGTTGATGATGTTAGAATGCTGCCACCTTCTGTTTAGCCCAAGTGCTGCTGATGCAACCTGTTCCCACAGCTCCCCCCCTACACCGTGTCCTCTAAGCTGATTTGTACTGATCCTGAATTGCATTTCTGCAATATATAACATGACAAGTTAAACGCAAAGCCTGCCAAAAAATCTTGATGGGCTCAGCTTTTGTGCTGCAGCATTTGAAAAAACCATTACAACTGCCATCCACTAAAGTCTGCTCAATATTTTTGACAGTGAATTATTTATGCAACTGTTTGTCTCAGCATCCACGGTGGGGGGTGGTGCTTAAAGATTCAAAAAAGGAATGATAAAAGAGATTGGGGTAGGGATAATTTTACATCGTTCAAGTGCAGTTGGTTACTCCAAGGTTTTCCAGATGTTGCCAGGGCTCTAAGTTTATTCACAGGAGCATTTTCTGATGAGACACTCAAAAAAAAAGAAAAGAAAAGAAAGAAAGAAACACAGCATGAGCAGGATTGGAGATTTGTGAGCACCAGCACTTGCATTTTTCTCCAGTGGAGAGGGTGGTACCAAAGACAGAGTGTGTGCCAGACCCCAGCAAGCCAGGCCTCCGATAGCTGCCTTATCAAGAAAATCACCTCTTGCTTATCAGCATTAAACTATTGTTTCCTCCAAGAGAGGAACTCTGCAGCAATCACTGACACTGTAGAGTGATTCCCTAGATCTGGAGCTCTGCCAGCCTGAAATCTCATCCCTACTTCTCCCCAGAAAATAAAGGTTGTGGTGCTTCACTTTATCTCAGTCCCACAGCTCTGCAAAATTAACTTTCTCCAGGATCATTTCAATAACCAGCACATGACCACTTCCACCCATGTGTATACACTTAGGTCTGGGTGAGTTTGGCCTCCTTATATTATTAAAGTATCAGGGTTGACTTAGGAAAGTCAAGATTGGAAAATAGTTCTAGAGGCCAAAATTGTCTAGTGAAGGGCTTAATGGCCAAAATTTTATTGACTAAGAACCTTATGTTACAATAGACAGGGGGAGGTTAAGAATAGTATAAGAAATGGAGAAGCCAAAGAACTTATATGTATGACCCATGGACATGAACTAAAGGAGGGGAATGCTGGAGGGTGGGGGATACAGGGCAGAGGGGAATAAAGGGGAGAAAAAATGGGACAACTATGATAGCATCATCAATAAAATATACTTTAAAAAAGAACCTTGTGTCTTATACATCTATAATTACACACAGTCTTCTCCTGTTTGAAATTATCTGTCTATCTATATATCAATCTAGTTTTATGTCTCTTGTTACAGGGTACAAAAAACAAACATATGTATTATATATATATAATATATAATTTCCTTCTGAAGACTTATAAAAAAAATCAACTAATCTTCCAACTCTCCTTCTAAAATAAATAATATTCTTAATGTCCTTATTTTCTTCACTTATTTTTCTTGAAATGTTTCTCTGTATGTTAAAGGCTTTATATATATCAATACTAGATGCTCACATTAATTAGAGACAATCTTAGTGATCTTAGATTTTGTAAATTCCTAAACTAATTAATAACTTAATTGTAAGTTATTTCCAATAGGAATACAGTAAAACAGGATTTTTATATTTTTAGAGCAGAATTCTATGTTTGAGGAAAATTAGGAGCTAAGTGCAAAGAGGCTGAGTAAGCCTTTAGTGGACATGCGTGCAGAGAGTAATCCTCTTCCAGCCTTGGCTGAAATGATGACAGCTGAGAGCTTTCCTGAGTGTAGCATCCCTGTACTTCTCAGATTACTGCCCAATAGTCAGGTATCTACAATGGCTCAAACATAAAAAGTGACTCTGATTCAGAGGATCTTAGATGGAGCTACCATCACAACAATGCAGGTGAATACAGTTTCCCCAATACTCCAGTAGTTGGATGCCCATGCCGTGTATTAAAACTTTGTTTTTGCCTTCAGTCTCTTCAAGCTGAGCAAATACAAGCACTACTTTTCAGTTATCTGATTCTATTGATACTCTCTTTAACAACAATCTCTATCTTCTCTCAATATTTGAGCTTTGATAACCTCCACTAAATGTTACTGACTGGCCCAGAAAGAAAATCACATAGTGACTGTCACTTCAGTACCTTCTTAAGAATCTTGCATGATACCTAAATTATATTACTGAAAGGTAGCTAGGGAAGACACAGTTTGTCAGATTCCAGGGCTGGAAGGAAGGAACGCTCAGAAAATCAGAAATAAAAAAAATGCGTTTCAAAGCTAGATTGGGCAAGGGAGATCTTGATCCAATGCTATCATTATCGACAAAGAAGCTGAAGTACAGAGAATGACTCAACCACAATGAATCTAGAACCCGGTCTCCTGGCTGGTGTTCCTTTCTTTCAACTGCATCATCAGTTTTCAGACAACAATGTCAAAAATAGTTCAGGAAGCTTTATTTGATGTAAATATTTTATTAAGAAATGACGAACAGTTGAATTCAAAACTGAATGTGGTGAGGTTACAGTAAGGTTTCAGAGGACTGGAAGTGAAAGTTCATAGAGCTTAATTCTTCTCTTTGACCGGGGCAGTGGGTTATTTCGGCCATCACTGATTGGCTACAAGGCGCTGAGTCATGCTGAGAAGGAAATAAGGCTCAGGCTTCATCTACAATCTGCATTTTTGCGTGGGTTCTCTGGGCAATCATGGCACAAGTGACTTGAGCATGTGCTTTAAGAAAAGCTGCACAACTTCATGCAGTAGCTTCCCATTGAATTGTCGAGAAAGACTCCTGGCACCAAAACTGAGAAATCATTCAAAGGTCTCACCAAGGAGTCTCCAAGTTTGAACCAACTAATAGTTGCTTCTCCCTACTTACAGTCTTAAGGCTGATTTCTGGGGAAGAGAGAATTGTGAATAACAACAAAAACAGCAAAATGCATAAATGTCAACTCTGCTTAATTCTGACCTCCAGGTTCTCCCACAGCCTCTTCCCAGTGAGAAGAGATATGGCCAGAGGCCTCTCTTCTTTCACTGGTCTCTCAAACCATGCAAGTGTCAAAAATGACAAATATTTTCTTTCTTCAAAGGGCTCTCAGTTCTAAAGTAGTAGTTTTGTAAGTATTCCTAACAGAAGCAAACCCAGGATTCTTCTTATCCCCAGATTTCTATCTACCCATAAAAGGGTAGAAACTTAGATAAATTGGGTGAATCATAAGAATAGAGTAGATGGAGTCCAGATTTGAGATTTTGTTGATTGCAGAGGCCCCACGACTTTTCTGTGGCTTTATTATCTCTCATATACAGCATCGCACATAAGGGCGAACTAAATTGTGAAAACCAGTATGACCTTCAGTCATTGGGGGACCTTGTCCCACTGGAATTGAACTCCCAAATATCAGGCCATAAGCTGCAGAATAGCAACAACCTGCTTCTCTGTCTTTTTCTCCCAACCCCAGTGAGCCGCAGGCACCAGACAAGAGGAATAAAAGTAAAATTGATGCATTTCTTTTCCTTTCTGCTGCAGACAGGGGGCTATGGCCAGTGTCTCCATTAAAAGTGGGAGAAAAGGTGAACTCGTCCTAGCTGATTGGGATTGTCACCATCACACAGTAGTTGCAATTAGTCCACGCCAGGCTTATTCAGGCCTTGGATTCTGTTCAGCAGTGAAACGGGAACACTTGAGGTCTATTGAATTGGAGCGTGGCATCTGCCGCACACCGAGGGGAGAGGTCGGGGGTCAGTGCTTGATTTTGATAAAGCGTGCCAGATTAATTGTCTTCGGTAATCCTGTTTGTCCTGGTAGATATGCAGAGGGGGCTTTGTGGCACAGGCTGACATATGGGCCAGCCTGCTGCTTGCCTATTCAACCCCCCCAACACATGCTCTCTACAGTTGGACTGGTTCCCAGGGCCTTGTTTGCCAGGGGAGTGGGGCCTCCTGCTCCTATTCAGCCAGCCCCCATCTCCACAAACAGGCTTCCTAATCTGCAAGCTTGCCTGCGCTATTCAAAGAGGCCCCATTATTCAGAGAGTCCTAGAGAGAGAAAGGGAGAGAAGGGGGGCCGGTGAGGAGAGAAAGGAGAGAGTGAAGGGGGAGGGAGAAATTCAAGCACCAGAGATCCCCATGAAAGACTCTACAGACTGGAGAGGGGGTTGGGGGCAGAGAAATATAATTACAAAAAATAGCAGCCATGTACTTCAGGCAGAGCACTTCAGGAGGCTGATTATAGCTCCTCTCCAAATCTGAATCTATCACCAAATTATACCCTGCCTCTTTTGTAAAATAAATGTTAATAAGAGGTAATTTGGGCCCTGCTGATTGTTAAGCTCAAAGCAGATAGAAAAATTTTTTTTCTGCTTCTGTGTGTGTCTGTGTGTGTTTATTGTAATATCTGCAAGGCTTTTTTTCCCCCTTCCAATCAGAATTTATAGTAAACCACAAAAGATGAAACAAACATTTAAGGGCTTGACCTAATGCCAGAAAATCGAGAACAGTTTGAATTTTATGATAAAGGGTGAACATACAGATTTGCAACTGGCCTTTAATCCACTAGAGCATGCAGTTGGTGTGCTCTTGGGAGAATGTGCTGGAGAATTTAGGAGAGAGTGGGGTGTGAGGAAGGAAGAAGAGGGCTGGCTGCAAGGCCTGCCTGGTGGGGAGAGGAGGGTCTTTGCTCTAAATAGATTTTCCTTTCTTTGGTTCATAAACAGGGCTTTTTTTTTTTTCATTTACATAACCATTATTTTAAGTCACTGATGATTCTTTTGGAGGCTTTCACATTTAAGAGCACAGAAAATAGAGACAATCCTGTGACAGATCTTTTGAAAATGTTCTTATGGTGTGTATTTATGAACAGATACAGAAATGGAGCAATTAGAAACAATGAATAATAATCTTCTAATCAGACAAAAGCATGGAGATATTAAAATAGAAATCCTTGATCGTAATAGCCCTGAAGCAGCTCTTCAGGTACCTTTTCTGTTGCGTTCCTCACATCCACAGGGCGCAGATGGGGGGTGGGGGGGTTCATGGGTCAATCATTAGCATCACTGACCACACACTGCTGGGTCTCCAGCTGTAGTTTCTCACTTAAACTCTTTGAATGCTATTTTGTTGCTTGTGATAAATTGGTAATGTCATTATCTATTGTGAACTTCAAGGGGGAAAATAATAAATTTTAAAAATTTAAGAAATTTAACGGAGAAGAAATCATTAAACTCTTCCTTTATTCTAGATATCAGAGGAAAAGGTTTTGCATGGGTTTTGGTGTTTTTCTCTCCCCATGCAGTTGACTGGTAGGTACATCTCAATCTCCACAGTGGTGTTACTTCCTATAACAAAGCAGGCCGGGACCCAGGGACTCAGGGCTGGGTGTGTCCTAGAGACAGAAACAAAGTCTGTCTTCACGAACCTCAGGTGTACGATGAGTCACTGCTGTTTCATAGTAGAGAACAGTGTTAGGCGTATTATATATGTATAAATGTTATTTATTCAAAAATTCTAAAAAATATACTGGGTAATAGCAAAACTTTTTGACATTTCCAAGAGGGAAAACTTACTTTAGCTTGTGCATGATGTTATAAAGAAGGAGAAGACTACGAAGAGGAGGAAAAATACATTTGTGAACACATGTTCTGTGGTAGTACGAATGGTACTCCATGTGATCCTTAACAAAACCCACAGGAGGGAAGAGCTGATAGTCATCCAGGGCACGTGGTGCCTCCATACTAGTTACGTGATTGAAATCACCTGCTAACTCTGTAAGACAGGTGGTAGCTGATGCCCAAGCATTATTGGAGACAACCTCTCTTGGTGAGGCCCAGGCATTAGTATTTTCTAATACTTCCCAGGTGATTCCAATGAAAACCCAGAACTGAGAATCACTGATTTTTAAGGGGTGCTTTTCAAACTTTGAGGTTCACACCAAACACTGGGAGTCTTATTAAAATGAGGTTTTCCAATAGGTTGGTTTGTGGTGGGGCCCGAAATCCTATAGCTCTACCAGGCCTCCAGGTGATGCTGCTATTTCTGGCCTCTGAACCTTCTTTTGAATAGCAAGGCTTTAAAGGTTAAGCAGTCTATACATGGCTGACCTGCATTTCCAACCCTGTTTTTCTCCAACTGAAGGGACTGAATTCTTGAGCGCTGTGATATTCTGGCTCCTAGAGAATCAACACCAGCAAGAATGCTCCTCTGCAAGAATAGAGAGCTGGGGCTTAGTTTCAATTTTCCATTGCCCTTGACTTTGGGTCTTGCCTCTCTGGGTCTCAGTTTTCTTCTCAGCATTTCAAACTGATTATAGTTGCTGTTCTTGGATTCTCGATGTGTCACCTTTTTAAATGCCATTCATGAGATTATATATTCCCTGTAGTGAAAATGCCAGTTTGGGACCTTTCTTTTTTCTTTCTCTTTCTTTTAATTCTTTCTTTTATCTCTCTCTCTCTCTCTCTCTCTCTCTCTCTCTCTCTCTCTCTCTCTTTCTTTCTTTCTCTTTCTTCTTTTTGAATGCATACATGGGTTTCATTAACTGCTTGCTAAGATGAAAAAGGTAAACAAGTACTGGTATTAAGAAGGGTCCTTGGTTCAAATCCCTAAACCGACCCTGTATGATAGCCTTTACTTTATTCTCCCCATTTTGTATCACTCCAGGAGCATTTATTCAGTAACGAAAACCAATTAAAGTGGAAATCTGTGAGGAGATATTAATTCTTTACATCTTAGCATGACCTGGTGCTTTTGAAATGCCCAGGGCAGTGCACACGGGGATTGGAGTAAAAGGGCAGCCTAGGTGATCCATGGTTTGGGCCCTCTGAGCTAGAGGCACAGCACCTGTGCCTCGATGGCTGAAACACAGGTACAAAACAGATGCAGAAAGGGATAAACTCCAGATCTTTCTCTGTTTCTCAGCTGCATTTCTGGGGAGATCTGTTTCAGAGCTTTTCAGCCTTTTCAGAGATTGGCACTGGGAGAATGAATCCCCCTCAAGAGATGGAAAATCATCAACATGTAACCAGCACCTCCCTCACTGTAGGATGGCTTGAGCCAAACCTTTTTATACCTGCGTGATTAGGCTCAGTGGGAGCCAGGTGCCCTCCTCTGTTCATGGGGAAAATAGGCAAATACTGCCCACTTTCCTCTCATGCACTACATTTAATTATAACACAAAAGTGTGCCTCTGAATTCCTAAAATAAGCTTATATAGATGTCCCTTCCCCTTGGGTCATAGAAATGAAGTAGAAACTAGGCTTTGTGTATTTCAAGAGGACCGTACACATTCAGGAAGATCCATATGTGTAAGTAAATCAACACTGTCCTCATTTTATTTCTTCTCAACTTACTTTTATTTAACTTATTTATGCTTTCATTTGTTTAACCTAAATTAGCCAAAAGGCTTCTTTGTGGATTTTCAAGTCAATTTGACATGTGAGCCTCAGAAAATGCCCGAGAAACAAATTTTGACAAAATGGCAGCCTTCTATCCTAAGCACGCCCTGTCAAAAAGACCACTACTTAGAAGGAGCTTCTACATATTGCTTTATTTCTACTCTAGAACCACCTACAGATTCGTTCACAATGTTCTGCCACTTTTACAAGGTCAAAAATTATGTAATGGGGGAAAACAGCTTGAGGGAAACAGCAGAAGTAAATCATCTTTTATTTAAAGGTGAAAAACATAATTTAGAAAAACATTATCCTTTCAGGGCTGCCTTGAATGTTGAAATTTAAGGAGTCTTAAAGCTTAGAGGGAAAACTTTGCTCATCTTTTGAGCTCTCCCCAGTGGGCTAAGGACTCTTATGCTGGTTTTAATACATTTTACCGATTCAATAATATTCAGACTCCTAGTGCCCACTCCTGCTGCAGGCCATTAGCGGAACCAGTCAGAACAACCGGTTCAAAATTCAGTCAGGTTGCTTATATAAGATTCATTTCACAGGATTTTATGTCCTGAGATAATACTGATGAAGAATTGCTGCCTCTATGAAGCAACAGCACACACGGAGACTTTGCTTGTTGTTTTCATGAGATTATTTAAAACCAGTTTAAAGAAAGAAGTGCTTCTTTTCTATGTACTGTCTCTCTCTCTAGGGGGAGGAAAATGAACAATCTTTTAACTCTTAAAATTTCCTGGTTGTTGGCCTGCCTACTAAGTTCCCCAATGTGCTTTAATGTGATCTAGCATTTTGGAAATAAAAAGACTTTGGGAAACTAAAAAGTCATGGTTTGTTTGCCTTACTCTGCTGCTAGACTGATGCTCTCTGGGCTGGAGATTCAAGCATTCCTGATTTATTTAATCCCAGTCTCAACACTTTTCCTCCTATCTATTTATATTCATCACCCTCCTTATCTGAAGAACCCTCAACCACTTACTATGAATAACAATAACAGCAATAATAATAATATAATATTATGAGTAGTTATTACCTGCTCAGGTCATTTTACTTTATACTAACCTCAAACTTCACAGGTAGGTACTACTGCTTCCTCCAATTACAGAGGAAGAGATTAAGGCTTAGAAAGTGTAGATAACTTGCTCAAGGTCCAACGACTACATCAGGTGGTAGTCAGACTCCATGTTTGTCCTTGACCATTTGTAGTTGAGATACAAAGAAGCAAATAAGCAAGCACTTAAAGGACCCTTATAACATATAATGCAATGTGTTAGAAAAACAAAAACAAAAACAACAAAAACAAAAAATATATAGGCTCTGCACTCAAGTTTCTGGCAACTATTAGGTATTTGCCAAAACCTAGTTCTTGTTCTTGTAGTTGTTAAAATTATATATATATATAAATAACAATTATATATATACATATATTCCCTGACCTCAAAATGCTAGACTCAAGATAGAGAGATATGGCAGAAAAAGAAAAACTCAAAAAGCACTGCAAAAATTAATTTAAAAAATTGGACAGGGAAATGGTTATCCTCTAAATCACAAGGCAATTCTGATAAAATGCCAATGAGTGACATATCTAATTTTAGTGCTATCAATTAAAGAAAAAAATTAGGATCTAAGAACAGAGATAGTAGGAATAGTGGTAGTTCCATTTTGTTGCATTGAAAGGTTCACATGACTGTGGCTATATTTTTCATATAATATTTAAATATAACTTCTTTGAATTGGTCAAGATATATAGGTTTCCCTAAAGCATTAAGAGTTAAGCTGCTGAATGAATATCTTGCTAATTGAATTTTCAGTGATGGTGTAGGCATTTTGTTCTCCTGAATAGTAACCGAGTAAAGAGTAACTGAGTTTTCTGTAGAAGCCTGAAGTTTTAGAATTGATTGTGAAATATAGCTAATACTTTAGATTATAAAAAAGTAGTAATGAACAATGTGAAAAACAGATATTTATTTATTATGTTGCAAGACCTAATCTTAAAGGTTTCACATGTTTAATCCTTTTTAAATCTCACATGAACCCTTGAGATGCAGGAGTTCGGCAGAGCATTAAATGTTCACCAAACTTGGTTTCATTACTTAGGATTATATTTCATCATCTACTTGTTAGAGTAGACGATGAAATATAATACAGTTATTTATGTTAGTTAGTTATGTATTAATATACAGTTATTTATAGCTTTGTGACTGACTTCAAACCTGTCTGCGATCTTTTTTTGATTTTTAGTCCAGGACCATGCACACCTTTCATGCATGGCCCTCTGTATTCTTTTCTACTTTCAGCTGGCTGGAATAGAAATGGCCCCGCCTCTTTCCCCAACAAACACATCCTCAAACACACACACACACACACAGTGCAGCCTCTGGGATCTACCTGCTAAAGAAGATGGAGCCACAGATAAAAAGAGCCCACTTGCATAAAAGACATTCCACCTGGAACATAGATTGTAGTAGGAACAACAGATGTTTTAATTGGTTAACACAGTGACATTTTGAGATTTACCCACTATGGCATCAAGCCTACCATAGGTATACATTTCTATGACTATTTCTGCCAATTTAAAGATGAAAAACTGAGGCTTAACAGGGTTAAGCAAATTGCATAGGATCTCTTGAGGAATCAAGACTGTAGCACAGGAGATCCAATTCCAGAGCTCAACACTTACCCACTATGCTAAACTGCAACTTGACTCATTACTGTCTCCTGAGCTGTTACTACCTACACCTCTGGCTAAAACGAAGTAATGCAAAATCTTCACTACAATACTTTATAGTGTGAACAACTCTTTAAAACAAGTAAAATTTTAAGAACAAGCTCTTCAAGCCAAGTAAAATTTTAAGCAGGAGTAATTTAAAAAATATGTTAATTGTCATTTGTCTGCCCTTGTTTCTGTCAAGCATTGTGCTTATTGTTTTCTGATAGTTTTAAATTGGGGGCAATTCCTAAATTGGGGGCAATTCCTAACATTTAGCCTTACCAACTAAAAGTTGAATCTTGGGGTAAGGAAAGTCAAATGCGTGTTAAGTTCCCAATGAAGAATCAGCTTCGCTTTTGGCAAGGCTGTACACATTGTTTGACTTAGAACACTTAAC
This sequence comes from Desmodus rotundus, assembly GCF_022682495.2. NCBI lineage: Eukaryota > Metazoa > Chordata > Mammalia > Chiroptera > Phyllostomidae > Desmodus > Desmodus rotundus. The sequence goes on along the minus strand of NC_071389.1, from coordinate 70,882,571 downwards.
AGAAATGAATCAACCAATTTACCTAGCAACTATAAAAGAAAACAACAGGTTTTTCAGTGCAATATTTATTCTTGTTCTGAATGTTTAGTATTCTTGAAAGGGACACTAACTTGTAAAACAAACAAACAAAAAAACATTTGAATATGTTTCTAAGTTGCTGTGATAAACTGACTGTTGATTGGAATTGCTAGTCAAGAGTAGAGGGCCAGAGAGTATTTGAGTTGAGATAGTGAACTAGATTTATAAGTTCATTATTTCTTGGTTTGGCTCAGAAGAGATCACAGGTCAAACTCTATCTAAACATAAGAGTACTTTTTTAATACATCTCCCTCATCCAGGCTATTCTCAGTCTCTACTGTTAATTTTATTTTATTATATTTTATTTTTTCCACAATTGTATTTCCCTGCCATATTATACAAGTTCCTTGTTGATTGGGAAACTACATTTATGGGCATTTCTATTTCTCTTACTGCCTAGTGTGGTGTTTGCTCAGAATAAGTAAGCTGTTCAATAAACATCTCCTAAATCAATGACTAACTTAATGGTCTTTAATGTGAAATGGGATTTAATTCAGCTCTTGAGTCCCTTGCTGTATGTAGCACAGACAGTTATAATGTCTTATGAATCTCCTTCGGTAAGCTAAATATTAGTCATTGCTTCTCGAACATCCCATTCTGTGTGTAGATGTTCATTTTATGTCCATATAGCATACGGAATATTCATGACTTGAAAGTGAAAATATAATTCTAACTATTAGGGCTTCAAATTAGTACAGAGTAAAAGGAAAGTTTGATGTACCATGGGTCTGAGACAAAAATTAACACAAGAAAGATATACAAAATTTGAGTGCCTGCAAAAATTGTTGAAATCTGAATAACATCTGGAGACTAGTTAATTGTGCTATGCCAGTCAATTTCCTGAGTTGATGATGCACTTTTGTTATTCATGTCACTATTGGGGGAAGCTGGGTGACGGGCACAAGGAATTCTCCACAAAATTTTTCCAACTTCTTGTGAGTCTATAATCGTTTAAAAGTAAAAATGTTTAGAAAGAGTAGTGTAAATTATTTCAGTAATAGAAGGGGATACCAGAAAATGTGTGTACCTTTTCAAATTTGAAATGTTCATTTTATGGTTAATAAAGGATGTTTTGGAAGTTACTGCATTGGGAACCAATGTTATAAAGCCCCCTATATTTCTGGCTAATTTGGTCTGATCTAGCTCTCCTGTTAGGTAATATATAGCGACAGATGTTATAGAAAATATATGGTGGTGATTGTACTTTTTTGTTTTGACTGCTTAGTCAAAGAGTAATTTATATGTTCTGATTGTATGCATACTATGTTAATTTTATAGCCTTCAAACTCATTTGATATTGAGTCATCAAACATATTTGATATTTGACACTGCTTTTATTGTACTGATGGCAAAGTTTACTGCTTCATGTTTTAAGTATTCCCTTACTAATTAAGGTGTTGGAGAGTTCTGTCATCTCAATGCTAATGATATAACTTTATGTTTGTAATATAATTCATTAAAATTATATTATACAAAGAGGCTAAATTGATCAAGTAAAATCCCACTCGCACACACACATACACACACAGTATTCCATACACTTAGATGCATCCAATTAAGAAAACCCACTTCTATTTAGTTCTACAATTCTCAAATAAGCTATTTCTTTATCACTAATAATTTCTTCTTCTTAGACTTAACCTTGCCATATTCTCTTTAAACACTTTAGTAATATTGTCTAGACTATATTAAATAAGGTATTCTTCTATGACTATATTTAAAAGATGAAAAAGACTTCATAGATAATACAACCTAACGGGCTCATTTGATAGAACAGAAAACTGAAGGTCAGCCATGTCGTGTGTCTTGGTGACAGGACGAGAAAGCAGTCTTCCGATTTTCAGAGCAGTGTATATTTCGTTGTCCGACCTGACTCACCTCATGAAAGGGAAAGTGAAAAATCCAAAGTTTTAGGGACTAAAATTTCCGTTTTAGGTAATTTCCTCACATTATGACCAGATATGTATGTAACCGGGTGCTGACACCTTAGATATTTGTTAACAGTTCTCCACACTGGGCCCTCTACTTCTCTTACTGTGATTAATCAGACCAAAGGGTAAAAAGAGAAGGGAAGAAATAGGTAGGAATTGCTTAGTCTGGGAATGTAGTGAGAAGAAGAAAGAGGTTTGAGAATTATGTCAAGGTCCTTTCCCTCCCTTGTCATTGTTCTGTCTGGATGTGAAGAATTATGCTGCTGACAGAACCTCCATTTCCTTGTCAAGCCAGAACTCCAAAAGTCATGTGTTGGCAATTCTATGATTGGTGAGATTCCCTACCAATTTAATGCTTCAAAACTGTTTGCCATGTTGTTTAATTACCTAATTAGTCATTTTTTGTTTTCTGTTTTTTTTCCCTTTTTCTTTATGGATTCTTTGTCATGAGCTGCAGCCACTTCTGAAAAAGGATCTGTAGCCTTTCCATTCTGGAAGAATTTTCCCTATTACGCTGATTTTTGTTTAGTGAGAGATATACTGAGCTTCTGATATGGAGGGAAAGGATAGATACGTGTACTTGGAAGATGGTTGTATTGATTGGAACTTAAAAAGTCTCCCCGTATCCCCTCCTTTAATCATTCCACAAACAACTCACCGGGCTACACCTTCCTCTTTCATAGTTTCCCTGTTCCTGTCTTCACTGCTGTCAATTATTATCTTATGTAGCCAATACGGATAAGTTAAGGAAAGGAGTGCTCATTAAAGGTATGAGAAAAAAGTTGTGGAAAACACTGAAATGGATTGAAGTGATTACTGGGTTGCTTCAGTAGAAAACTATGTATTGTGGGGTTTGCACCTTTCATTGTTTTTGAGCTATTCCCTCTCTAATTTACACATAACTAATTGCGATGAAAATAATTATTTTCCATATCCAAATGAATTCTGTCCAATATAGGGACAATTGATGTCCCTCCTCCTTCTGAAAAAAAGCATTAGATCTGTTGTAAATTCATTTATGCACTCTTGATTGACCTATATAAGTGTGGTCTGTTGAATTCTCTTTCAAACTCATTGTAACATTTGACCAGTTCTCTCCTTAATTAAATAATTAAATCTCAAAATAAACATTGGGTATACTAAATCCCTTTAAGTACATTGTTGTACAAGTACAGATTGTTATTACACAAAATAAGACAGCCTGCCTGGGTTATATGCTCAGTTGTGATTCATTATAATTTCATAATTAACATGGTAATTACTAGTAGGGTATTTGTAGTGGGGTATTTGGCAGGATAGGGAGAGAGAGATAGAACCATACACAGAAAGAGTTTTAGGTTCATCTTATAGTCTTATAGGCTGCTTGGCAGGGTTGATGTAAATATGGGGCTTGTTCTTTTATTTTATAGACTCAGGAACTTCATTTCACCAATTTATCATACAGATTTTGAAAATCAATTTGTTGGTCAATCACATTTAAATCCAGACTGGGTCATAGAAATGAGATTTTTAAAATATTATTTCATCCTGGGAACTCGGTTTGACAAAATAATCAATTCTAGTTATTTGAAGAGCCTAACATGTGCTACATAATGTGCATGAAATTTGAGTGTTTTTAAGGGACTACATAGGTGGACCTATCATTATTTGAAAACTTATTATCTTCAACCACATTTTAATCTAAATAAGCAATACTCATTTTTGGAGTCAAAGTCTTTGGCTGGCATCTCTGAACAGTCTTGGAAAGATACAAAAAAATTCGGTGTGCACAATTCTCTTTTTCTCTCCTACATATTACACAAAATTATCCTCTATTATAAAAAGTATCCATTATGTACAATTCCATTCATATTGTTTTATATTAGGTACACTTTATATAGACAGGAACCATTCGACGAGGCACCCTTGGTCCTTACCAGGAATCATTTTAGTCTTATCTACAACATATTTTCAAAACATTTATTACTTAGATTTTGTTTGTTGGATAGCATTTATATCAATAGTTATAATTTTACATTATAATTTGGGGGGCTGACTTTTGTTTTATCTATTAAACTTATCTATTAAACTTTTAAACTTATCTATTTTTTCTTTGCACAGAGGAATTATATTTAACTTGAGTGCTTTGTACTTACTAGTCAGAAAGAAGAATATTATTTTTAATGAACTAAAGAAAAACAAAGGCCTCAGTGGCTACTTTCCATTCTGGACATAAAATTCCAGACCAGTAGTTCACAGAGATGATTTCCCAGTGAAAATCAGAGTCTCTTTATGGAGTAGATTATAAGGGGACACATGGCATCTGACCTTTTTGAAAGTGAATGGTTGTCACAATCCCCCAGCACCAGTTACCCCTGAACCTACAAAAGTTCTAGAGTATGTGCAATAATGAAAGCTTAAAGCAGGGATAAGAAGGCAGAGATAGCAGAGAGGGGCTCTGTCCATTGTTGTTGAGAAGCATCTAATTCAATGCAAAGGGAATTTGGGGGTGATTCTCTGGTGGAGGATCACTTTATTGAAGAACACTGGGAGTCATATGGGGGGAAATGTGTCAAATGCTGATATATTATTTCTAGAAGTTGCACATAACTTGCTACATAGCTGAAAGAAACCTAAGAAATTTGTTGAATGAATGTGAAAAAATTTTTATTGTAGCATCTAGTAAGAATTTATTTAGAATATTTGAATACTTTTACTTTTTTGAAAAAACTATTATATTTTTTTCATTTAGTCCTCTTATACCTCCTTCCCCTCTGTAATCACCACACTGTTGTCCATGTCCATGAGCCCTTTTTTCTTTTCGCTCAATTCCACCACCCTGTAACCTCCCCCAACCCCCTTAGCTGTCATCCTGCTCTCCATCTGTGAGTCTGTCTCAATTTTGCTTGTTAGTTCAGTTTGTTTATTAGATTCCACATACAAGTAAAATCATATGGTATTTGTCTTTCTCTGGCTGGCTTATTTCACTAAGTATAATGTTCTCCAGCTCCATCCATACTGTCACTAAGGATTGAATTTTTTTATGGCCGAGTAGTATTCCATTGTGTAAATGCCCCATAATTGTTTTATTCACACATCTACTGATGGACACTTGGGTGGCTTCAATTTTTGACAATTGTAGATAATGCTGCAACTAGATAGGGATGCTTATGTCCTTTTAAATTAGCATTTTAAGTTCCTTCATATCTATTCCCAGAAGTGGGATCACTGGGTCAAAAGGCAGATTCATTTTTCATTTTTGAGGTATCTCCATACTGCTTTCCAAGGTGGCTGCATCATTCTGCATTCCCACCAACAGTGCAAAAGGGTTTCTCTTTCTCCACATCCTCACCAGCACTTGCTGTTTGTTGATTTACTGTTGATAGCGATTTTGACTGGCATGAGATGATATCTCATTGTGGTGTTAATTTGCATTTCTCTGATGATTAGTGACACTGAGCATCTTTTCATTTGTCTGTTGGCCATCTGTATGTCCCCTTTGGAGAAGTGTCTATTCAGGTCCTTTGTCCATTTTTTAAAATTTGGTTGTTTATTTGCTTTTGGTGTTGAGTTTTATAATATCTTTATAGATTTTGGATATTCAGCCTTTATCAGATAAATTGGTGAATATGTTCTCCCATTCTGTGGGTTGTCTTTTTATTTTGTTGATGATTTTTTTGGCTGTGCAAAAACTTTTTAGTTTGATGTATCCCCATTTGGTTATTTTTTCTTTTGTTTCCCTTACCTGGGAAGATGTATCTAATAAAATATTGCTATGAGCAATATGGGCAAATATTGCTATGAACATTTCCAAGATTTTGCTAAGTTTTGTTCTAGGATTTTTATGGTTTGGGGTCTAACACTTAAGTCTTTGATCCATTTTGAATTTATTCTTGTGTGTGATATAAGGGGGTGGCCAACTTTCATTTTTCTGCATGGATCTGTCCAATATTCCCAACACTATTTCTTGAATAAACTATCTTTAGCCCACTGTATGGGCTTGCTTCCTCTGTCAAATATTAATTTACTATAAAGGTGTGTGCTTATTTCTGGGTTCTTCATTCTGTTCCATTAATCTACATGTTTGTTTTTATACCAGTACCATGCTGTTTTGATTACTATGGCCTTATAGTATAGTTTGATATAAGGTAGTGTGATTCCTCCAACTTTGTTCTTTCTCAGGATTGCTGTTGCTATGCATGGATGTTTCTGGCTCCATATAAATTTTTGATTTATTTGTTCTAGCTCTGTGACATACCACCTTGGAATCTTGATGGGAATTGCATTGAATCTATAGATTGCTTTGGGTAGTATGGACATTTTAATGATGCTAATTCTTCCTAATCACACTCACTGTATGTTATTCTATTCATTTGTATCCTCTTCATTTTCTTTTTCAGTGTTGTAATTTTCTGAGTACAGGTCTTTTACATCCTTGGTTAGGTTTATTTTTAGGTATTTTATTCTTCTTGAAGCAACTATAAATGGGATTGTTTTCTTAATTTCCCTTTCTGTTTGTTATTGGCACATAAAAATGCAACTGATTTCTGGATATTAATTTTGTATCCTGCTAATTTGCTGAGTTTTTAAATCAGTTCTAGTAGTTTCTTGGTGGAATTTTCGGGGTTCTCTATGAAGATTATCATGTCATTTGCAAATAAACACAATTTTATTTCTTCCTTTCAAATCTGAATATGTTTTATTTCTTCTTACTGTCTTATTGCTGTGGCTAGGACTTCCAGTACTATGTCGAATGAGAGAGGTGAAAGAGGACCTCCCTGTCTTGCTCCTGATCTTAAGGGGAACACTGGTAGTTTTTGCCTGTTGAGAATGATGCTGGTAGTAGGTTTGTCTACGTTCCTTTTATTTCCACTTTGCTGAGAGTTTTTATCATAAAAGGTTTTGGATTTTATCAAATGCTTTTTCTGCATCTCTTGATAGGATCATATTTTTTATCATTCATTTTGTTTATATGGTATATCAAAGTTATCAATTTATGAATATTGTGCCAACCTTGCATTCCCAGAATAAATCCCACTTGAAATGGTTTATGATCTTTTTGATGTATTGCTGTACTCTGTTTACTAATATTTTGTTGAGGATTTTATCATCTATGTTCAGTAGTCATGTTGGCCTATACTTTTTTGTAGTGTCTTTATCTGGTTTTAGGATTAGGATAATGTTGGCCTTGTAAAAAGGGCTTAGAAGCCTTTCTTCCTGTTGAATTTTGGAATAGTTTGAAAAGGAGAGGTGCTAATTCTAATAGTTTGAGAAGGAGAAGTGAATATTTGGTAAAATTCACCCTGAAGCTATCTAGTTGAGGCCTTTTGTTGTTGTTGTTGGGACTTTTTTGATTACTGATTCATTTTCAGTGGATGTAATCTGTCTATTCATATTCTCTGATTCTTCCTGATTTAGTTTTGGAAGATTGTATGTCTCTAGGAATTTATCAGTTTTGTTCTGGTTGTCCAGTTTGTGGACGTATAGCTGTTTATATTTTCTTACAGTCCTGTGTATATTTTGGTGTCAGTTGATGTTTCTTCTCTTTCATTCTGATTTCATTTATTTCAGTCCTTTCTCTTTTTTTTCTCGATGAGTCTGGTTAAAGGTTTGCCAATCTTGTTTATCATTTCAAAGAACCAACTCTTAGATTCATTTGTTTTTTGATATCATTTTTTAGACTCTATTTCATTTATTTCTTCTCTGATCTTTATTATTTCCTTCCTTCTACTCAATTTGGGGTTTGTTTGTTGTTATTTTTCAAGATGCTTTAAGTATAAAGTTAGATTATTTGAACTTTTTTCCTGTTTTTTTTTTGAGATAAGCCTGTAATGCTATGAATTTCCCTTTTAGTATTGCTTTCCCAGTGTCCCACAGATTTTGGATTGTTGTGTCCTCATTTTCATTTGTTTCAAGGGTCTTTGGATTTCTTCTGTGATCTTATTGCTGACCCATTCATTATTTAATAGTGTGTTATTTAGCATCTTCCATGTATTTGTGTATTTTTCAGTGTTATTCTTGTGAGTGATTTTTAGTTTCATAGCATTGTGGTCAGAGAAGATGTTTTATATATTCAAACTTCTCAAATTTATTGAGACTAGTTTTGTGTCTTACTGTTGTCTATCCAAGAAAACATTCCATGTGCACTTGAAAAGTGTGTATATTCTTCTGTGTTGTTGTGAAATGCTCTGAAAATATCAGTTAAATCCATTTGGTTTAGTGTGTCATTTAATGCCACTGTCTACTTGTTGATTTTCTGTCTGGAAGATCTATCCATTTAAACCAATGGGTTATTAAAATCCCAAACTATGACTACACTCTGTTGATTTCTCCCTTTCTGTCCATCATGATTTGTTTTACATATTTAGGTGCTCCTATGTTGGGTGCCTAAATGTTTACGAGGCTTGTTTCCTTCTGTTCGATAGTCCCCTGTGTCATTATGTAGTGCTCTTCTTTGTCCCTTACTATAGCCTTATTTTTAAAGTCTATTTTGTCGGATATAAGAATTGCTATCTCACTTATTTCTATTTGCATGAAATATCTTTTTCCAGTCCTTTACTTTTAATCTTTGTGTATCCTTTGATCTGAAGTGTGTCTCTTGGAGGCAGCATATATATGGGTCTTGTTTTCTTATCCATTCAGCTACCCTATGTCTTTTGGTTGAACCATATAGGCCAGTTACATTTAAGGTGATCACTGATAGATACATATGTAGTGACATTTTATTGTTAAACTACTTCCCCTGTTTCTTTTTCTTTCTCTTTTTTCAGTTTCTTCTTAAAGTAAACCCTTTAACATTTGTTGTAGTACTGGTATGGTGTTAACAAACTCCTTTAACTTTTTCTTGTCAGAAATCTCATTTCGTCTTCAATTTTAAATGGTAATCCTGGTTGTAGGTCCTTGCTTTTATCACCTTGAATTATTCACACCACTCTTTTCTGGCCTGAAATGTTTCTCTTGAGAAATCAGATGACAGTCTAATCTTGCCCCCTTTTATGTAACTACCTGCTTTACTCTTGTGGCTTTTAGGATTTTCTCCTTGTCATTAAGCCTTGCCATTTTAATTATAATTTGTCATGATGTAGGCCTCTCTGGGTACAACTTTTTTAGGACTCTCTGAACTTCCTGGAATTATGTCTTTTTCCTTCACCAGATTAAGGAAGTTTTTGGTCATTATTTCTTCAGATATGTTCTTGATCCCTTGCTCACTTTCTTCTCCTTCTGGTATTCCCATGATGTGGGTGTATCACACTTCGTATCATCCCAAAGTGTTCTTAAGCTCTCTTTATTTTTTAAATTTCTTTTTTCTTTTTTCTGCTCTGCTTGGGTGGTTTTTATCCTACCTTGTCTTCCAAATTGCTGATTCGATCCTCTGCTTCATCTAACCTACTGTTTATTCCTTCCAGTGTATTACTTATTTCAGATATTGCATTCTTTCTTTCTGAATGGACCTTTTTTATGGTTTCTAGGTCATTTTTCATTCTGTTGAATTCCTTATAATCATTACTCTAAACTATTTTTCTAATAAGTTCATTGTCTCTGGTTCATCAAGTTCATCTGGGGTCCATTTATTTGCTTTCCCATTTTTGGCTGCTTCTCTGTATTAGGTAGATCTGTATTAGGGAAGCCCAGCTTAAGCTCCACAGGGTGGGGCAGAGGAATTCCTACAAGCAAGGCTATTGCTTCCCTTGAGGCAGATACTGCTTTGAGGGGAGTGCTCTGCTTGAGAAAGATGGCTTCTGCAGTATGGGGAATGACTCAACACAGGGATCCTGACAGCTGTTCCTTCAGTTCTCTCCACAGACCCACCAAACCCAGACTCCTCTCAAGTATCTCTAGTCCACTCTTCCCTCTATTTGCCAGAGCTCAGGGTAAGTGGCTACAAATGAAATTGTTTGCAGTGGCCCTTTGAGAGGCTGTCTGTGTCTCCAGCCATCTCTCCCTGGCAAAGAGAAATCCTGCCACTTTTCACAGCTGGATGTTACCTGGGTTCCCTTCTTAGCTCTGCTGCTTAGGTTGGGGAGCCCAGCTTGGGTTTAGACCCCACACTTCTCAGGGGGAACTCTTGTCACTGAAACATTCCTATGGAACTTCAGCTGCTGCTGGTGGCAGCCCAGCCAACACTTGCACCTCCTCTGCTCTCCCTATCAGTCTTGTTGTGGTGATGTGGCTTCTTCCATCTGCCCATGGTTATAAGGCTACTCTCCAGCTAGTGTTCAGTTGGTTATTCATGGTGATTTTTCCATAATTTAGTTGTAATTCCAGTTTAGTCCCAGGCTGAGGGTTTTGCAGCTTCTCCTCCACCATCCTGGGTCTCTCCGAATGTGACAATTTGCTAGATGAATGCACATGTGTTTAAGACCTTAAATCATTTGGGAATATGAAATATATGTAAAGAATATATATCCAGATAATACAAACCACATGCAGTATATTATGATGACTTTTCCCTTAAATAGTCAATAGTCATTTAAAGAAATTATGTCTACTCACACATACACAGTGACATTCAGCGTATGTAGTAAAAGCAGAATGTTTTTATTTTCTCTGATGTTTATCCTTTCTGGTGCTCTCCATTGATTCCTGAAAATCTAGGGTCCTATCTGTGTTTATTACCTTCATCTCAAAAAACTTCTTTTGGCATATATCAGTGTGGGTCTGCTGGAAACCATTCTCTTAGCTTTTCTCTGCCTAAAAAAGCGTTTATTTCCTTGTCAAATATGAAGAATATTTTTAATGGATATACATCTCTATCATCTCTATGCTTTTTTTTCTTTCTTTTAGCACTTTAAAGATAACCAATTTTCTTTCTAACTTACATTTTTCCTAAAGACTAGTCAGCAATCATTCATATTATTGTCTCTCTGTGTGCAATATGACCTTTTCTTCTGTCTGCTTTTAATGTTTGTTCTTTATACTTGGTTTTCAGCAATTTGATCTGATTCCATTATTTTGTTTTATGTGTATTGAATGTTTTGATATATGGGTTAATACTTGGAAATGTTCTCAGCCATTATCTCTTGAAATATTTCCATCCCATTTTTTTGCCATTTCCTTCTTGGATATCAATTATGCATATGATAGACTACTTAATTTTTTTACAGAAATTGACCAACTGTTCTTTTTAATTTTTTTTCTTTCTGTTTCAGGTGGTTATTTTCTTTTGGCCTGTCTTTAAGTATCCCTATCCTGTTCTCTACCATATGCAGTCTGCTTTTAACCTCATAGACTGATATTTTATTTCTCATAACTGTTTTTTTTTCATTTTTTGGATTATTTCTCATGGTTTTCATGTCTTTGCTGAAATTGTCATATCTTTATATATGTTAACTTTTTTCACTTTAATGTTCCAAAGTTTTGCTCATTCCAAAATCAGAGCCTTCTCTTCTCCTTCCATTGACTATTTTTTGTTGTTGTTGTTTTATGGTCACCTTTCTTTTTTTTGCTTGCTGTGTCTTTTGATTTTTGATTGTTTGTTGAACAATTTTATAAAAAACAGTAGGGCCTGAAGTAAGTAATATCCATCTCCAGAAAGAACAAAGCTCCCCTCTGATAGTCTCTTAGACTAGGGGCTGAGTCAACACACCTGGTTGTTGAGGTCTAGGCTTGTTAAAATGCCAGTTTAATTTTGTTCAACAGTGGACTTAAGTGTTTTAAGGGTTGATAAGGCCTAGGATTTAAGCCTCATTAACATTTTGGAAAGCTGCCTGTATTCCATTTTCATTCCAAACTGTGGGGGATTCCTTCTTTGTTTGCAGCCTGCTGTCACCCTTTTGGGTAACTGGAGAGTATTCTTTGCTCTCCAGTTTCACATGCTGAGACATCCTCAGTCTTTGTGTCTGTCCTATAATCTGTGAGGTTAGTACTGCCAGGAAGAGAACATTTCTCTGAAATCCCCTTACCTAAAGGTTCAAAGTACCTCGAAGGCTTTGTGTCAACTCTCTTTACCTACTTCTGTTTACAATATATTGATCTCAGCCCTGGGGAATGTCTCAGATTAATCTGGGTTTGAATCTACCATGTCAGCCCATATACTGCCACTAAAATATTGTCAAATGTTACACTTTTAATCCCATCTATGGCAAAATTTTATCCCTGTCCTGTTTCAGCTGCAGTAAGAGCTACCAAGCTTTTTCATTATACTTTCTTCTAGGAGTTTTATGATTTTAGGTCTTACAGTTAAGTCTTTAATCCATTTTGAATTAATTTTACGAGTGCTATAAGAAAGAGGTCAAATTTTATTTTTCTACATGTTTTACCAGCAACCATTATCGAAGAGACTATCTTTTTCCCATTTAATAGTCTTGGTTCCTTTGTCAAATATTAGTTGACTATCTGCATGGGAGTATATTTCTGGGTTGGCAATTCTGTTCCATTGGTCTATGTATCTGTTGTTATACCACTATAGCTTTGTATTATAGTTTGAAATTTGGAAATGTGGTATTTCCAGCTTCATTCTTCTTCCTTGAGATTATTTAGCTATTTGGGGTTTGTGGTTCTATACAAATTTTAGGATTATCATTTCTGTTTTTGTGAAAAATACCATTGGAATTTTAATTAAGAATAGCATTGATCTTTTCCCTCTATTTTGTGACCATACTTAACCATTTCTGTGAGCATCCTGATTACCAGTGTTTTGAACTGTGCATGATAGGTATCTTCATTGCACAGTTGTATTTTTTCTGGAGCTTTGATCTGTTCTTTCATTTGAGCCATATTTTTTTTGTCTCAGTGCACCTGTTATATAGTAAGGGGTGGAACCTTAGATATTCACCAGGACGAGGCTACCCACATCTCTGCATTGTGGTGCTGTATGTGGGGGAGGGTCCAGAGGGGAAATAATGCCACTTGCTCATTATTGAGCTGTGGCATTCAGCTGGCTTTCAGTCACTTTCTCCACTCTCCACAAGCAAATGGGGCCCTTCTGGTGCTGATTCTGGGTGGGTGGTTTTATGTACATTCTAGGACCCAATGAGTCTCTCCAACAAACTCTCCAGCTGATTTCTCAAAAGAAACCTTGCAGGCAAGAAGGGGCTGGAAAGAAGTATTCAAAGTCATGAAAAGCAAGGACCTACACCCAAGATTACTCTATCCAGCAAAGCTATCATTTAGAAAGGAAGGACAAATTAAAGTGCTTCCCAGATAAAGTCAAGTTAAAGGAATTCATCATCACCAAGCTCTTATTATTTGAAATGTTAAAGGGGCTCATCTAAGAAAAAAGAAGATCAAAAATACAAGCAGTAAAATGACAACAAACTTACAACTATCAACAACTGAACCTAGAAAAACAAAACCAAAAATGAACTAAGCAAACAACTAGAACAGGAACAGATTCACAGAAATAGAGATCACATGGAGGGTTATCAGTGGGGAGGTGGAGGGGGAGGATGGGGGAAAAGGTACAGGGAATAAGAAGCATTAATGTTAGGTAAAAAATAGATAGGGGGAGGTTAAGAATAACATGGGAAATGGAACTTATATGTGTGACCCATGAACATGAACAAAGGGGGGAATTCTGATGGGGGGTGTGGGGGGTGCAAGGGGTTAAAGGGGAGAAAAAAATGGGACAACTGTAATAGCATAATCAATAAAATATATTAAATAAAAAGAATATCATTAACCTATAGATAGCTTTGGATATTATATACATTTAACAATATTTATTCTTTTGAATTATGAACATGAGATATGTTTTCTTTTTTATATATTTTATCATTTTATTATTTGTATACCTTAAAGAGAATATTTTAAAAACTGATTTTTTAAAAATTTATTGTTGTTCAGTTATAGTTGTCTGTTGTCATTTGTTTGTATCTTTAATCTTTTTCATCAGAGTCTTGTAGTTTTCAGTTTACAGATCTTTTATCTACTTGGTGATTGTTTTTGATGCTAATATGAACGGGCCTTTTAAAAAAGATATTTTGTTGTTAGTGTATAGAAACACAAGTGATTTCTATATGTTGATTTTTTTCTACCCTGCTATTTTATTGTATTAGTTGACCAGTGTTAGCAATTGTATGGTTGAGTCTTTAGGATTTCTATATATAGAATCATATTATCTACTATTTTATTTTTTACCTTCCAAATTTGATGCCTTTTCCCCCCTTTATGTTATCTGTTTGCTCCAGCTAGAATTCTAGTGGTATGTTAAATAAGAATGGTAAGAGTGGTGACCCTTGTTTTGTTTCTGATATTAGAGAGAAAGCTTTCAGCTTTTCACCAATGAGTATGATTTAGCTGTGGACTTGTCACACATGATTGTTATTGTGTTGAGTTATGTTCCCTCAGTGCCAAATTTGTCAACAGTTTTTATTATGAAAGGATGTAGCATTTTATCTAATGCTTTTTCTGTATTAATTGAGAAGATCATATGATTCTTATCTTTCATTATGTTAAAGTGGTGTATCACATTTATTGATTTAACATCCTCACATCCCAGGGATAAATTCCATTAGTTTATGATGTAAGATCCTTTTAATATACTGTTAAATTCAGTTTTCTAATATCTTGTTGAGAATTGTTACATTTATATTCATCAGGAATACTAGCGTAGGTCTTGGCAACAATTTTTTTTAGATATGACACCAAAAGCACAAACAACAAAGGGACAAATAAATAAGTAGATCTATGCCAAACGAAAAACTTCTGCACAGTGAAAGAAATAATTATCAATCAAATGAATAGGCAAGCTAAGGAACTAAAGGAAATATCTGATAAAGGGTCAATATCCAAAATATGTGAAATCATTTAAACATACCAATAACAAAAAGGCAAATAATCTTCTTAAATATGAGCAAAAGAACTGAATAAACATTTTACTAAAGGAGACATACAAATGGTCAACAGACACGTGAAAATGTGTTCAGCATCACTGATCACCAGGGAAAGGCAAATCAAAGCCACAGTGAGCTATCTCCTCACACCTGTTCGAATGGTTATCATCAAAACGATAATAAGGACTGGAGAGGATGTTGAGAAAAGGGAATCTTGTGCACTGTTGGTGAGAATGCAAATTCGTACAGCTTCTATATAAAACAGTAAGGAGGTACTTCAAAAAATTAGAAATAGAATGAGGATAGGATCCAGCAGTGCTACTTCTGGGTATATAATCCAAAGGAAAAAGCAGGATATCAAAATGATATCTGCACTATCATGTTTATTGCAGCATTATTCTCAATAGCCAACACACAGAAACAACATAAATGTCTCCCAATGAATAAATGGATAAAGAAAATGTGATATATATAATGAAGTATTATTCAGCTATGAGAAAAAGGAAATCCTGCCATTTGTGACAACATGGATAGATTTTGAGGGCATTATGCTCAGTGAAATGAGTCAGACAGAGAAAAACAAATATTGTATGGTAAAATAAATATCACACAAAATAAAAGCCAAATGCTTAGAAGCAGAGAGCAGAATGGTGGTTACCAGGGACCGAGAACAGGGGAAATAAGATGTTGCTCAAAAACAGAAATTTACAGTTAGAAGATATGTAAGTTCCAGGGGTCTAATATGCAATGTTGTGATCATAGATAATAATACTGTACTATATACCTGAATGTTGCTAAGACAGTAGATCTTGAATGTTCTCACCACAAAAATAAAAAGAATGGTAATTATGTGATGCGATGGAAGTGTTAGCTTACCCTACTATGGTAATCATGTTGCAGTATATAACCGTATCAAGTCAACACACTGTACACCCTAAAGTTATACAACATTATATGTTAATGTATTTTATTAAAGTTGGGAAATATTTCTTTAATAAATTAAAAATCACAGCCGCTGATCATTTGTTTTCCTCTTATAAAAGTCTTACCACTTTCTAGAGTTTAGTTCTTTTAGGTTTGTGTGGCTCTTATTCTCTTGGATGGGTTTTAAAGCTATGCCTATGTAATGTATTTGGCTTGTTTTAAATATAGGGATGAGAACAATGGTCTTTTAAGACATCAGCATGTGAACCAGAAACACCTATAATGCCTTTTAAGTCTTTTTAGCAACCTCTATCACCTAATATGCAATGGTGCAGAATACACACTCAGTACATGTTTGCTGAATAAATTTAGATAAGAAAGCAAATTTATTCTACTTTGCACTGGAGTGCAGCAGAACCAGGAGCAAGCAATGAAGTTACAGGGATATACATTTTGGGTCAATATAAAAATGTACGGTTTAGGAAATACAGCTAACCAAAAGTCAAGCAGGCTTACTGGTG
Organism: Desmodus rotundus; assembly: GCF_022682495.2. NCBI lineage: Eukaryota > Metazoa > Chordata > Mammalia > Chiroptera > Phyllostomidae > Desmodus > Desmodus rotundus. The sequence continues at coordinate 70,866,365 of NC_071389.1, read as the reverse complement.
AAGTTGTAAATTCAAGTTATTTAAGTAAAGTGTTTAAGTAAAGGTTTTAGGGTGAAAATAGAGGCATATATGTACTACCTGAATGTGTATCTTTAAATAATCAGAACTTTATAGCTTAATGATTCTACATTATTTTAGGAAGAGCAAGTTTTATTTTTGTAAACCATGTAAAAAGGCTAAATGTTTATACACACTATGCCAGTGTGCAAAAAATATATATGGTTTCTAAGTGTTTTCAATATCATTTACTTTACCAGCTCCCACAACATAGGATAGCTTGGACAAAAACCAACAATGCATTTTTTTAACCTTCCCAATCAATAGTTACTTAATTTCCAGGGGATTTAATAGACTTGACTTTGTCTGTCTTGCTTAACTGAACTCTCTTTCCGATCTGCCATCTGCCTGATCATCTCCATAAAAAGTGGATAAGAACACTCTGGTTGGTCTTTGAGTTCTCTCTCTCTCTGGTGCCTTGTACTATGAGGTGCCGAAATCTCACCTTTACAGGTGTGACTGGTCCCAAGTGGCATTTGGAGCATTTTGTGATACAAAGCGGAGACCACTATGTTGCCATTAGCTTTAGGTCATGAAGTTCCCAAAACTGTGGCCTCTTAGTCTAATCCCACAGCTTTCTCTGGTCTACCAATCTCAACCTTCCTCTGGGTCAGCCATTTTCAATCCTCTTTACCTCATGGCGCACATGAACCAATTACAAAAATTCTGCAGCACACCAAGATATATAGTTTTTGCTGATCTGACAAAACATAGTTATAATTTTAATTCATTCACATTGGATGGCTATTGTTGTCTTGGTGGTTGTCATTGTTTTATTTGACAGTCTAAGAGAAATGAGGTCAGAGCCCCTGAATAAATAGTCAGGTATTGCATGTTTTAAAAGTTCTTGTGGCACACCAGTGTGCTGTGGCACACCAGTTGAAAATTGCTGTTCTCAGCTCCATGTAGACCCTGGGAATAAAAGGTCTGTCCAGAAAAAGCCCAGCCATTGTTGATATAATGATAATGGCTTGCCCGATATCAATGTAACCTGGCAGCCAAGGAGAATGGACTGGAATGTGCATATATGAACACTGACGACTTCACTGTACTAGTCAGTGGGGGTGGTAGATGCTGTTGAGTGAGCATGTGTACTTCATGGCTGTCATATTCAAAAATGACTGAGTGAATAGAACAACAAATCTGTATCAATTTTTGCATTAAGTTTGCAAAACACTTCTCCATGGAAACTATTCAGATGATTCAGAAGGCTTTTGTGGACAATGCAATGAGTGCAGAGCAAATAAAAGCGTAGCACAAAAGCTTCAAAGCTGGTTGAGAATCTGTTGAAAGTGATCCACATTCTAGAAGCCTTGTGAAAAGCAGAGCGCCCGAGAATGCTGAATGTGTATGGGCTGCAATCACCAAAGTACAGTGACTGACAGTGCAAGAACCAGAAGCTGATCCGGTGATTCCAAAACTAGTGTGTCTGAGATTTTGATGGAAGATCTTGCCATGAAGTTGTTGTGACAAAACTTGTTCCATGGCTTCTGCTACCGGAACAGAAGGAACATTGTCCTGCAGCTGCTAATGACTTGATTCAAAGCACTATCACTGACCAGACTTCTTCAAGAAGTTTGTAACTTTGAAGGGCACTGAGGTGTCATTGCCCTATGTACAATGTTTCTTGTATCTTCAATAATAAATGTCTCTACTTTTCATATTACATGTTTGGATACTTCCTGGATCCCATTCAACTAGTCAAAAGAAATTTATTTGCAAAGTGACTCTGGCAGGACTTATGATCTTTAGAAATTATACCATTACTGATCTCTTCCTAAATTTGAGGTTTCCCCCAACAAGACAAACAACTGTATGTCTGACACCTCAGTCCTTAAACTCCACAGATGGGCCCCTAGTGCACTGTGGTGGGAATGCAGAGTGGTGCAGCTGCTGTGGAAAACAGTATGAACTTTCTTTAAAAAAAACAAAAAATAGTACCACCATTTGACTCAGTGATTCCACTTCTGGGAGTATATCCTAAGAATCCCAAACCATCAGTCAGAAAGAGTATAGGTATCCCTATGTTGATAGCAGCATTATTTATAATAGCCAAGTCCTGAAAACAGCCCAAGTGCCTATCAGTGGATGAGTGAATGAAAACTTATGATACATTTACAAAGTGGAAGTCTACAGAGCTGAAATAAAAGAAGGAACTCTTATCCTTTGCAACATTGGAATGCACCTAGAGAGTATTGTGCTAAGTGAGATAAGCCAGTCAGAGAAAGACAAATACCACGTGATCTCACTCATATGTGGAATCTAAAGACCAAAATAAACTGACCAACAAAATAAAACCAGAGGCATAGATACATGGGACAGGCTAACAGACCTCAGAGGGGAGAGGAGTAGGGGGACTGGAAGATCAGCTAAAGAACGCATGTGCAAATGTGCATAGCCGGTGCATACAGACAACAGTGTGGTGAGGTCTGGAAGTGGAGTGGAGGTGGAAATTGGATGGAAGAGGGTCAAAGGGGGTAAAATGGTGTACATCTGTAATAACACAAAAAATGGATGACTTTTCCTATTTTACCTTAGAAGCAGTAATAGCTTTCTGTCATGTGGGAAGACTTTGATGCCATAGTCCTGTTGTAATACTGTTTATGACCAAGCAAGTTATACTCAAGCTGTGTAACAGGAAGGGTCACAGACCTGATTAAAATGAATGATTTAATTTAATTTGGAACACAAAATGTGGCCCACAGGGAAAGGAATACAGTGTTAACCTACACTACCTAAGTCCTAGGTTTTGCAGTGCTCGTATATTTTATCTCTCTCTGTGATGCCTGAGTCTTTTACCGTGATGCATGAAGACCAGAGTGAGATTTCACAAGGGATCCCAATAGTTGGAAGGCACTGGGGCCAACAGACACTCGCTCCATCAGAGGTGGGTCTCAGGGGCACATATATCTACTAATATCACATAGCTGTAGTTTGCAATGACCTGCTGTGCTGTCATGGATTTTCACTCGAGCGCCTCAAAAGGAAGGCACTGATTGAAGGTTTCATGCATATTAAATGTCTCATGAACCTCATGTATATTTATTGCATCATGAACATTTACTATTTGTCTTCCCATCTCTAACTTCACTCACACAAATGTGTCCCACTTACATACATGCAATGGATAGAAACAAAAACATATAATTTAAGGAGACATCAAAATATCAAACATTTTAAAACACTTCCCCCATTAATTTTAACATATTAAATATAATTATCCATTGTCAGAAATGAATGAATGATTATTTTTAGTTGATATTATGAGCCTCCTTGTGTCAGACACTATACTGTGTATGGAACATGGAACCACTTTAGACTGTTTCTTAACTCTTATTTTGTAATCTTTAAACAATGCCAATACTTACACAAATATTCACAGAGAAGCTTACAAAATAGCATATTTATTCTTTCATTAATCTATCCTAAGGAATATAATCAGGCATTGCATATGTTATGCTTTTGAAAAAGTTCTTATTTGAATTGTAAGTGGATTCTTGGGTGAGGTACTGTTGGAGGGGTGGGGATCTGAGGCACCGATGTAGAGGGAGAAATTGTGAAACTTTTTAAACACACAAAATCTTAGCACTGTATGTATAACACACACATTGGTATGCATTATAGAAGGTTACCCTCTCACTAAGAAGTTTTCTACACATTTTATGTGTGCAATCTTGGGAAGGGGAAAGTAGGGACTATACTAAATTGCTTTGGAAAATCATAAAATCATAGAAATATAATAAAATAAGAAAAATTAAAAGGGGTGATATTAATACTTAAGGGTTCAGTTTTGAACTCTCAATTTGTATCCATTAACATACTTCTCTGGACAAAATGGAATCCATTGCAGATAAATTGACTTTATATGAATGACCGTTCTTCCTAGCTAAAATGATTTTTATCTGCTTGAAGAGAGATTATACTTTTCAGATTTGGGTTGGGAAATTTTACACATATTTCCAGACTAAGAAATAAAATTAATTATGAAAATGTTAATTTATTTCATTAGAAATTATAATTAATTTTTTGACTATTCAAAGGTGAAAGCTAAACAATGCTTCTCTGTAGAATTTTAGAACTAACTGGGGTACTTATTCCTTGTGTTAGGCATCAAGGTAACAATTACATAAAAGACCTTTAGTCCTTATTGAATAAATCATAAGCACTCATTAGAATTGGGTTATGAGAACACTAAAATCCTGACAGCATGATCCACAGATACATAAGTGCTTCCAGTCAGTTGTTTTCTTAAGAGAGGATTTGCATTTTATAACAGCCAAGAGCTCCCTCTGCTTATGTGGAGGTTCTGTTGGCATATAAAAGCAACCCCAGTACCCCTGGCTTACGGCAGGATTTCCGTGGACAGAGACCTTGTGTCCCATTGCTCCCAGTCTCACATCGGGGTCACTGTAGGACTGGATATGATTTCAGACTTATCAAAATGAACATAAATATTGAATGTTGCCTGTTTTCAATATATTATCTCAGAGGGGGCAGAACTCTGTAAAAAACAAACCACTGTTTAACTGGCCAGACACTGATTTTTTCAGTGGCTTCTAAATCACTTTGTGTTCCAAAATCTACTGGATTGTGAGCCTACTGAGCTAGAAAATATTAGTGAAAGTGTTTAAAGTTATCATTTTGAAAGTAAAATAATATGCTCTGAGTTTGTAACTTTCAATGACTGGCTCTTTTCTATTCATCAACATGAAGTACCATCAGGTAAACCAAACAGCTACGTTATTTAGTTATCACTTTTGCCCCTTTTAGAGAAGATTGTGATGTTTAGCAAAGTTTGTGTCCGTTTGATTCAGTGGATCACAGATGTAACAGTAGAACATCTGTGTAATCATCAACATTCACTCACGGTCATTAAACAAAGATGACACAAAATGGACTTCTAATGCAATGGCCTTATAAATGCAGCAGCAGAAAGTCCACACCAACCCACAAGAAAATCTTGATTATATTGTATTTAAACATGATAGACTTCCTTAAGCATCTGGCACTTTAGGGAACCCAGAAGATCAGAAGAGCTTTTAAAAGCTGACAAAACTTAGAGATTCAAAGTCTGTATAGTGAAAAAGAAACAGCATTTGGTCAATTTCCATCAAATAATGATGTATTGATGAAGGTTACGAGGGATAACTACACAGCTCTAAGAAGAGTGTTGTGCTTTGAAACCTCTGGTTTGAAAAGATAAGACACCACGATATAAATTACAATATATATCATTGGGAGACTTACAGACACAATATACATCATTGGGAGAATTACAATCACTGAACTTCATGAAAATAATCTAAAATGGATAATTGTGACTATCTATGAAATAGGGTAACACAAATATAATGACAGCAAGTAAAATCGGAAGCAGGGGAGTCAATACAGTAACCTGGTAATAGTGACTAAGAATTGATGCAAATTTTCCCATGTGTAGGTAATGGAAGCATTGCATTTGGTAAGTTGATTAGTTGCCTCTTATCTTGGAATATGGCCGTTTCTATTATCTCACTTATGTGTTCTCTCTCTCTCTCTCTGTATGTATCTATGTATGTATATAAATGTATATGTTTATATATGATATACTATGTATCATATATATTTATCATATATTTTATTATATTTCTATGGTTTTATGATTTTCCAAAGCAATTTAGTGACCTACTCTCTTTACTTAGCTGATTTTATACATACCAACTCAAATAAATAAAGATATTAATTCTTCTGGTTGATTTATTCATTTGACTGAAATGAGATGGTTATACACATCAATATAATCAGTGCCAGATGAAACATTGGGTCCAGGGATTATTGAACTTAAAATTTATGTACCTTGGAGTCTTGGTACCTCATTAAAAAGTTAAATTATCTCTTCCCTAGACTGGCTTTTCCCTCACTTTTTCCCAGTACTATATCAGATGAATGATCTATTTCCAGTTTTTTATTATTTATTCTTAACGTTTTACTATACTATACCATATATACTTATCAGAGCATATAATTAATTTAATCTTAAAACACCTTACCTCATCATTCCCACCATAAAAATAACATAAAAACTTTTCAACACTTACGATCATCTCCTATCGATTCGTACGCCATTTTCATTTATTTAGTTTTCTCATCTCAGGAAGAGTCTATTGAACGTTATTATCTGAGCAGTTTAGTTTAACATACATTTCTACTGATTTATTTGATCATTATTTCTTCTTGTATGTATTTCAGTCCTTCCATTTTAGGGCATTTTGTTTTGTTCTTGTTAAAGTACTTCCTTTAAAAGAAGCATTGGTAAAGGCATTTCGGTGGTTACCTGTCAGTTTAGGTTTCATCTTAAAATGTCTTTATTTTGCTCTCTTACTTGAAAGACGATATACAAAGTATTCCTGTTTGCTGACATGAAGTCCATATTAAATTTACTAGTCTGTTTCTCACTAATAAAATAGCTATAGCACTTTAAAATTGTGTTCTCTGCTAGATTCTTATAACTTTACCATATTAAACTGGGTAGGGTGAGTAGGGTACCGTTCATTTTGAATTTTGGTGGATTTCATAAAATTATCCCTTAATACTACACTACACAATATATATTTTACAATATTGGGAAGTAATTTTGGAGGTTGATTCTTATGTTTAATTAAAGTATGTTGTCAGCCTAGTAAAATATATAGATAATTTACCTATCTTCTATTTCTGATATTATAGTGTTTATTATTTTACCATCTTACTTAAAAAAAACTAACTCACCAAATGATGTATCACTAAGTGGTGTATCTCTTGGAAAGAAAAGTCCGTACTAACTGTGAAGTCTTGAGGTACTTTGTTTTATACACAGTTTCATTTACTTCATTTTCCATATATTCACTAAACATTTGATAGTCCATCATAACACTTAAGAATTATTATGGGACTCAAATTAATAATCAAGTGCAAATGATAGAAACAAGTGTCTGCTAAGAATGATCAGTGTGATGATTCTTCCTTTCCTGAGTCCAGAACAAATACATTTTTTTAATGAAAAACTATCAGGTTTCTTGTTGGTAAATAAAACTAAAAAACTTTCACTATAAATTAGTAGTCAAGAGAATTTTTAAACTCTCCTGTTCAAGCCCAAACTTTCAGTCAGGCCAAACCAAGAAAAGTTGGAGTCACATAAATAGTTTTCTCTTTATACTTTTTCTGTGTTGAAAACATGGACCCCATCACGCTACCTCTTATTACCAGGGCACAAGGCTAGAAGGTTTTTAGTAATCATATAGTCTAAACCCTCATTATTCAGGAAGGCAAATTAGCCCCAGAATGGTGATATAAATGGTTGAGATGCAGCAAAGCTTGTTATCTTGGTGGGTCAACAGCAGAACCCACTTTTTTTCATGACACAACCTGCTTCTGTCCTTTCAGAAGCCTCAAAGCAACAGATAGAGAGTCTTAGCTCATTGATACATGAAATATAGTTAATAGTTACCATGCCATTGAATTCTCAGAATGCTAATATGTGATATGCACTGTTATTAGCCCGAGTCTACAGGTAAGCAAACTGAGGCCCAGCGGGTTAAATAACTCACCCAAAGCTATACAGTTGATGGCCTGGCCACAAACTCATTAGTCAGGCCAGGAAACTGAGCTCTCAAAGGACACATAGTGCTGCTAATTTATGTGATCAGATAAGGAGCTGATTTTGAAGAAAAACCCTCGGTTTTAAGTCAGATGAGAATTAGTTTTGTCTTGTCTTTTTTTAATTCCTGGTTATAACTGAACAGGTATGAACCAGTTTAAAACAAGAGTTAGGTTCCGCTCCCTGCACCCCACCGCCCATTTTAGAAAAGTCCTAAGAAAGAATTAAGTAGATGAAAACTGAGATTTCATCCAGTTGGCTAGACTGAAAAAACCTAACTACTCTACAATGTATCCCAGGGATGAGAGTCAGCTGGAAATGCACAAATGTGGTCCAAAAGAATACTGATAGAAAACAAATGAGAAAATGAAACAAAATAAAACAAACAAACAAAAACCTTCCACGTAAATGCCCTGTGGAGATGGAGAGAAGGTGGTAATTTCTGAGGTGGTCTTTGACTTGAGAGTCAATTCCACCTCACCCCTGGAATCTAATCTGATCCTAGTCAGGAAGTTTTATGAAAACTTGCTTTCCAGTCCCTAAAAGCAGACACAGCAAGTGGCAGTGATTTCTAAAAATTACGGTACTGGATTTTTATCAAAGGACATGTTAAAATATATTGTTGGATCTGAGAGGTAATGACTCCTAAGTTAATTTTCATTATATTTGCTAATGGCATACAATAACATTTCATACATTTTCATAAAGTGCTAAGGAATATCATTGAGTTTTAGGTAGAAATAAATGAATTTTACTATTATTTCTGCCAAGAAACACCACTGTAGGCAAATTAGAATACAGTAAAATAAAGTATCTGGCTTGAACAGGGGTCTCAAAGTTGAGACCAACTCAAATCCACCCATAAAGATGCTTCACTGGGGCAGCATAGGGTTTTAAAAATTAGGTTTTATTTGTCCTTAGGCAGATTGGCATTTCAATTGACCATGGTCACTACAGCACCCACGTGCTTTGCATTTTCAGCCACCTCTGGCCCCTAATAATATGTGGCTATCCTGTCTCCTGTACAGGTGTGGAACCTGTTCACAAGGGCAGTGATGGGGCACTGCACTCCCATGAAGTGTGTAGAAGAGATCCATCCTAAATTAAATATGACCACTATAATTAATAAGGTGGATAAAATCGTTGACTGCAATTTTTCTTCCCTCTTAGTAACTATATCCTCTGCCAAGGAATGTCTTCACATCATGTCTCTGTGAGTAGGGTACCGTTCTCGGCCTCCTGTGTTTGAGTTTGGGCATAAGACTTGCTCTCCCAGAATAGAGTGAGGCGGTATTGATGATGTGCTAACTTTAAGCTTAGTCCTCAAGAAGGCCTGTGTATTTTTGCTCTCTCTCATGTACCTCTACCATTACTATGGTAACAATATGATAGGGCTGATCACTAGTCTTAGGGGAAGATGAACACAAATGACATGTATTAGGAACATATATTTTAAAAATGCATGTTCAAATTCACTGGACATCAAACACTGCAAATTAAATCCCTGAAGATCACAAACACATATCAAATTAGAAATTAAAAAATACTATATGCCCAGTGTGTTTAGGTTAGGTTTCAGAAATGGCAGTGAAGATACGTTGCTAATCCATATTTTTGTAGGAGTGTAGATTACTTCCATCTTTCTGGATGACAGTTCAGAATATAGTATCAAAAGCATTAAAAATATTTACAGATTTTTAAACCATTCTAATGAAGGAATTTTTCCTAACATAAGATTGTACAAACCCAAAGTATAAAGATCTTCAACATAGATTTGTTTATAATAGCAAAATGTTAAAAATAACAGTAGATAATTAAATAACCTAAAACATAATTGATTCTATAAAGCTATTAAGAATATTGTTACGGAAGTAAATGTACTGAATTAGAAACAAGCAGAAAACAAATTAGTTAAGTTGCAAGGAAAAGAAAGTTACAAAATAATATTTAGAGTGTCACTGTACTTTTGTGAAAAATTATTCAAATACAAGTTATATAAAAATTAGAAGTGTATACCTTAAAATATGAAAAAGATAATATAATTTCATTTATTATCTGCACACTCTAATATTTTATATATGTGTATTATTGTGTAATGGGATGGCCCCTCTTAAAGTAGTTGATTCAATCAATGTTTTAGAGTATCTAGAGAACAGATCAAGACTCATCTTCAGCTGTAAATTGAACCTTGAATTCCATTTCTGAACTTTTTTTTTCCTGTCTCCAGAGCCTCTCTTCCCTTGTGGCTGTCTCCCCTCTGATCCTCTCTATTTGGTTTGAATTTAACAGTCATAGGATCACTGGGTCTTGGTTTTCTCTTCTGCATTCACTGCTGAAATATGAAAAGGTAAAAAAGGCTATCTGAATTTTTTAAATTCACCATTATAATCATAATAAAAGTTTTTACTTCTCACTTTCTTTTTCTAAATACTCATATTTCAACTTCTAAATTATCCATATATCCTTATCACAATTTCATTGTCTACAAAAAAAGAACCTCAGATCATAAACTTAACAATAAAAATTTGGCAGTTTTAACCATTATAATACTATTCACACTTCTTGTTGACTACTGTTAAGAGATGAAAGTAGACTGTCTGAACTGGCTAATGACCTTGCAGATATGGAAATTAATTTCACAATTGCATTTGGGTTTCTAAGAAGAGGCACTGAGTCAAAAGTTTTTAGCATTTTCTGGTCCAAACACTGCAAAGAATCTTAGGTCAGAAAACAAGGGCAAATCAATCTTGATTTCAGTGATGTTCTCCTTGTTCTTCCCTGCTGTGAAATGTAATCAATGTCCAATCTTCTGTGATAACTATAACTATGCATGAATTCCACTGAGCATTTTACTAAGTATAGAATTTTATTTTATTTTGATTAGTTTCTGTGATAATTTATATCAGTTTTCCATCTTATTCTTAAAAGTGTTCATGTTTACTTCAACTGCTCAATCAACAAAATAATTTCTTTTAATAAACCCTCAGTCATTGAGCTTAGAAAATGTTCTCTTCTATTTTAAAAATTCAAAGTACAAATTCAATCTGATTGTTTATGATGGTTTCTGTAGTTCTCAAAAGAAAATAAACTTTAAATGTATAAAATAATTTAAAAGACCCTAGAAAGTAATGACTTCTGAGTCTCTTTAAGAATATCCCTTAAGAACAATCTAACAATAGCTGGGGGGGGGGGGACAGTGGGAAGAGGGGATTACAGGAACTACTATAAAGGACACATGGACAAAACCAAGGGGGAGGGTGGAGGAGGGGGAGGGAGGAGGGTTCAGCTGGGGTGGGGTGGAGTGGAGGGGTGGGGAGAAAAGGCATACAACTGTAATTGAATAACAATAAAAATTAAAATTAAAAAAAAGAATATCCCTATTATTTCCCTATTTTAAACCAGCAAAATAAATTTAAATAAAAGGTCTATGATACATAAGAATAAAATCCATTTAGAGGAATCAGACAGGCTTCTTTGTAATATTTATTAATGTAGAGGTAAGGATTTATCTAAGGACTACAAACTTCAATATTTCTTTATAGGATTCTAAGTTTAAACTAATAGTACACAAGTATTTAATATTTTTCCAAAAAGGTTTTGAAAAACATGAACTTGATAGTTTAAGAAAGCATGAGATATAACTGGAATTTGATGTGTTTTTCCACAGAAATTGACTTTTTCCCCTCTCAATGTTGAATTGATATTTTAAATTGAATTATTTTATTTTGCCAATGTAAAGTAATTATATACTCGTTTTCAGTATATGACTATCACCAGTTAACCAGCTGTATGACTTTTGAGCTGTTACAATTCTACATTCCAATCATAAAAGAGATTTAAATATAATCTAGAGTATTCATTTATTAAACTATTCATTTATTCTGTCCTTCATTCAACGGTCATTTAGAGTCTGTGTTCATGGCAGACCCTGAAGATATTACAATGAACAAGAAATAATGTTGCCGTCTCAAAACTTACCTACCGATAGAAAAGCCCAACCCTCAAACCCTTGCATGCATTTAGCTCTGTCCAAATGTCCCGAGAGATCTGCACCAGAAGGTCCTTGATATTTGGTCCTGTCCAAAAATCCAGTGAGACGTTTGGCCAATAGTTAATATAAATGCGGCTCTCCTGCCAGACTCTAACCCCGACCCATCTACCTAACACCATGTGCCATTGCCAGCTAGTCTCCTGACGCAAGAAGGGTCATTATTGTCCCTGCAGCTACAATAGAATTATTGCACTTATAAGACATGATGGTATTTTTTACGTATTAATCCTATAAACTCTGGGATGTTTTCTAAGCGTGGGTGTGTAAAAAAAAAAACCAAACCAAATATCCTCATCTGAGGACATGCTTATTGATTTTGGAAGAGAAGGGACGGGAAGGAGAGAAGAAGAGAAATATAGATTGGTTGCTTCTTGCTCGCTCTCTGCCCGGGAGCCAAACCTGCAACCTGAGCCTGTGCCTTGACCAGGAATTGAACCCACAACCTTTTGGTTTACAAGACGACACTCCAACCAACTGAGCCACATGGGCCAGGGCTAAGCATGAGCATTTGGGACAGGACCAAATATCAAGGATCTTATGGTGTGGACCTTTCAGACAAGATCAAATGTTAGCTAATACCAAAAACAGCTCTGAAGCAGTAGAAACAGGAAAGGTGTAACAGGGTGCCAGGGGAACACTGAGGAGTAGCAGCAACTGACTCTGTCCAAGGGAGGGTTCCCAGAGAGAGGTGATGTTGTTAGCATCCAACAGTTCCACCTGTTCTCTCCTGTAATTTATACCTATTGGCTCTGGAGGCCCATGTCTGAAATTGAGAGATACAATGTTTGAGGCTAATGAGGGAGCAGTATTGACAGTTTTCTAAAAGGCAAATTGATGACATTCAAAATGTTTATGTATTTGGCCTAATGTGTGTATTCTAGGAATTAATCCTCAACAGGTACTCACATATATAAGCAGAAATTTATGCTCAGTAATATTTACTATAACAGCAAATGTTGGGAGAATCTTAACAATGAGGGATTAATCATAAATTATCAGGATATGCAAAACTAAAAATCTTATGATCAGATAACTAACAGAAATAATGCCAGAATAAAATAAAATAACATAAGACAAAAATTTTCTGCAACATGTATCACTTAGATACTAGGAAAAGCAATATCATTAATTCCTTTAAAAATTACCTAGTTTTAAAACACACGTACATCATTTGTATCAAACCATTTTGTGTTTTTGGCAGCTATACTCAACTCACTAATATTCTAAGCAATCAAAATAATTTACAGTACCTCACTGAGTCTATTTTACAAATTTGCAGGGAAAAAATGGCTATGTTGGTAGCTCCTAAAGAGGTAGAAATCTGTAGAATTGGGGAGAAAATGAATGCTGAACATTTTTGACTATTTAACTCTGGAAGATTTAAACAGTAATTTACACACATTATCCTGTTAATCCCTTGTAACAATAATAGCTCCTTGAGCAAGGTGATATTAATCTTGTTATATTGACCAGGATGAGGTTCAGACATATCAAGTTACTCTCCCAAGAAAGGGCGGTGTCTGCCACAGCGCAGTAACCTGAAACCAGGATGCACGTACCTGTAACTTGAACTGTTACAGCACACACACTAGGACGATGCCCATATTAATTATGAAGCAAACCAGGTTCTTAATTGTGAAGAAATTGAAAGGCCATATGTAACATGTAATGTCATACAACTACTAAAGATACAGCCGATTTTCAAATCTATGTGTCTTAATGTTGAGTCTCGTGTTTTCCCCCACTACATTTATCTATATATTTGGGATACAATGTCTTTTCAGATTCCAGCAATAGATGAATTTTCAAAAGTAAGTAAACTGCAAAGGAGTGTTTGAGGGAAGCAGGGTTCCTCGTGGTTTTCCTAGTAGCCTAACTCCATAACTTTAACAGGTAAACATGTTCCACGGTTGCTTTGGCCTGAGGTTCATTGTCCAGTGAGAAATCTCCAACACAGAACTCTGCAAACTACTTTTGACACATTCTATCAGTCACAGTACCTTCTCCAAACACTGTACAAGTATTTTTATCTTTTTATGCATTTCAGTTACATTTTTACCTTTCTTGAAATAATAAAGCATAATATGCTGAAAATGTTGCACATTTTCTTCTATCTTCAATATTAAAATGGCTATACAAAATTCACTGATTTTGATATTTTTTAATGGACGCTGATATGACAGCCGTCACAATACAATCTAACAAAATTGTTTCAAATGAAGTTAAAGACAACTAAGCACCACTCGAGCCATCATATAGAAAAAAACAAAACAAAACAAATATTTGGCCAGCCCAATATTTAGGCTCATCGCAAGTCCTTACTGATTTCTCCTTCAGAGTCTGAAGTTTAGACCCTTCTGTGTCACCTCCAGGGTTTCAAGGTGCTGCCGTCTGGGGCTCTGGGTCTTTCTCACTCTCAGATTCTGAGGGCAAGTGTCAGCGATCTGAAGGATGTATCTGATTCATAACAAGTCAAAATAGATTTTAAGCAAATAAAGGGCATATAAAAACCTCAAATGCCTTGCCTAGTTAATTAGAAATAAAACAATAGCAATAGTAGCAATAACAAAGACATTACATGTCAATTTCTCAATCGTCTGCTTACTAGTTCACCTGAAAAACAATACATCCACACAGAAAGGTGACAACAGCATTCTACACCTGATGAATGAAAGTAATGAGTGTCCTCCGCTTGTGGAAACTGGGCCAGCCACGACTGTATCATCGCCGAGGTGGAAACCAATCATCACTCAGCCTGTATTAACGTCATGATATCACGACTGTGATTCACGCAATGGTCTGCTGCACACAGCAGTTCTGATAAATAAGCCCCCATTCAGAATGCCACAATATGTGCTCAGGCAACTGGCAGAGGCAGCATAAATATTGATCGTCATCATAATTGCAGTTTATATTGGCATAATGTCCTCCTTATGAAGCATTTAAATCACTCTGAATATTTTCCTCAAATTTGTCTTAATTCAAATGTAGTTGTGACTGGTGTTTATCTCTACCATGATATGAAAAATAAATTAAAAGTACAAACACAATTTGTGTTTGGGCAGGAAGGTGATGTCTAGCTTACTTAAGAAACACTGATATTGTAATCCTTCAAAAAGGGACTTGGCAGGTATTTATAATGTTGATGTAGCGTTTTACTAGCAACAGGTTATTTTCATTTCCTTATTCAAGCGTGTGTGGCTGTTTTTCTCTTGGATAACCATGAGAGCCGTTCTATGGGCCCCTGTCAGTGCATGGTTTGAATTGTAATAGTATTTATTTATAATTATTGTCCAAGTCACTTGTTTCTTTTTCTGATTCTCTTTTTTTCCCCTCATCCCTCATCCCAAGTTTTGAAATATAGTTAAACTTCAAAGTAGTTTCATAAAAACTTGGATATTGTAATCTAAATAGAGCTTATTCTATATATTGGGGCCATTATTTCTATTTTCAGTCTCTGTTCTGTGTTCTGCCCATCTGCATTGTGAATTTCCTTTTCTCTGCTGGATCATTCTCATCGCACGCACACACACCCCAGCATCTCCCACCATAAAATGAACTTGACTCTGGCATCATCCTCCCAAATGCCAATCCCCTATTCACAGAGCATTTCTGAATTCACTTCTTTGCCTTCCATTCTCCCTTCCACACTTTCTAGTCCCTCTTCTTTCCTCACTATGCCATTGTTCTTTTCAAGGTCATCAAAGGCCTTTTATTATACATGTGGGACATGGCCTCTCAGAAGCCTTTGCCATAGGGGCCGATCCCTTTTCCATGATACACTTCCTTCTTGTCTTATGTGAAAACATCTTTCTTGTTTTTTTCCCTCCCTTTCCATCAGCTCCTTCACCATCATTTCAGCTAAGTTCTCTCAAAATATTTCTCAAATTACTTAACTCTGTTTCACTAAGATTTTTTTCCTGAGGTTTTATCTTTTGTCTTTTGTGTGGGACACACTCCCTTTCCCCCTCAATTTGCTCAACTCTCTCTGTTTGTTTACATATAGTAGATGGGACAACCACCTCTCCCAGGCTTGAAGGAATGGCATTGTGTAGGACAGGAAACTTATCACTCGACCCTGTCCCAGCTCTTGCTTGTCTCTCAAACCTTTGTGCTTGCCTAAGAAGCCTATTATATTCTTACTGACTCACAGTAGTTGAAGTGTGCCAGGACCTGCCTGTCCCCAAAGGGTGGATTTCAGTACCTAGATTCAGACTATTTGGAAGTGAGACTTTCAGGTAGCAGCTTTTAAAAGCACGCAAATATATATAGTCAGTTCTGTGGGACTGCAAGTGTAAGCCCCGCTGTCACCGGGGTTAGGGAACCTGGAGTGTCAGGTATGTTCACTTTATTTCCTGGCTACCACTGCAGTCCAAGCCAAGCCATCTCTCACCCGAGCTGCTACAAATCCTGCTGTTGGTCATCCTCGGTCGTGGCCTTCTCTGCAACCCGTTATTCATACGGCAACCACGGTGAGACTTTTTTTAACAATTTCATTTTTCTTTTTTTTTTTTTAATTTTTATTGTTATTCAATTACAGTTGTATGCCTTTTCTCCCCATCCCTCCACCCCACCCCAGGTGAACCCACCTCCCTCCCCCACCTCCACCCTCCCCCTTGGTTTTGTCCATGTGTCCTTTATAGTAGCTCCTGTAATCCCCTCTTCCCACTGTCCCCGCCCCCACCCCCCCCCCACCCCCCGCCCTGGCTATTGTTAGATTGTTCTTAACTTCAGTGACTCTGGTTATATTTTGTTTGCTTTTTTCTTCTATTGATTATGTTCCAGTTAAAGGTGAGATCATATGGTATTTGTCCCTCACCTCCTGGCTTATTTCACTTAGCATAATGTTCTCCAGTTCCATCCATGCTGTTGCAAAGGGTATAAGCTCTTTCTTTCTGCTGCGTAGAACTCCATTGTGTAAATATACCATAGTTTTTGGATCCACTCGTTTGCTGATGGGCACTTCAGTTGCTTCCAGTACTTGGCTATTGTAAATTGTGCTGCTATGAACATTGGGGTGCACAGGTTCTTTTGGATTGGTGTTTCAGTGTTCTTAGGGTATAATCCCAGCAGCGGAATTGCTGGGTCAAAGGGCAATTCCATTTTTAGTTTTCTGAGGAAATTCCATATTGTTTTCCACAGTGGCCTCACCAGTCTGCATTCCCACCAACAGTGCACTAGGGTTCCCTTTTCTCCGCATCCTCTCCAACATTTGTTTGTTGATTTGTTTATGTTGACCATTCTGACTGGTGTGAGATAGTACCTCATTGTGGTTTTAATTTGCATCTCTCTGATTGCTAGTGATGCTGAGCATCTTTTCATATGTCTCTGGGCCCTCTGTATGTCTTCCTTGGAGAAGTGTCTGTTCAAGTCCTTTGCCCATTTTTTAATTGGGTTGTTTGTCTTCTTGGAGTGGAGTCGTGTGAGTTCTTTATATATTTTGGAGATCAGGCCCTTGTCTGAGGTATCATTGGCAAATATGTTTTCCCATACTGTTGGTTCTCTTTGTAATTTGGTGCTGTTTTCTTTAGCCATGCAGAAGCTTTTTATTTTGATGAGGTCCCATTTGTTTATTCTTTCCTTTATGTCCCTTGCTTTAGGGGATGTGTCTGTGAGGATGTTGCTGCGTGGAATGTCTGAGATTTTCCTGCCAATGTTTTCCTCAAGGACTTTTATGGTGTTACGACTTATATTTAAGTCTTTTATCTATCTTGAGTTTATTTTCGTGTATGGCGTAATTTTTCAATTACAGTTTGCACTTAACATTATTCTATATGTTAGTTTCAGGGGTACTGCGTAGTGGCTAAACAATCATATACTTTGCAAAGTGATCCCCACGATATTTCAGGTACCCCCCTGGCAACATACTTAGTTACTTCAATGTTATTGACTGTATCGTCTGTGCTGCACTTTACAGCACCGTAACCGTCTCATAACTGCCCATCTGTACTTCTAATCCCCTCACCTGTTGTATGCAGTCCCCTGCCCTCCTTCCCTTTGGCATTCATCAGTCTCTTCTGTGTATTTATAGGTCTGTTTCTACTTTGTTTGTATATTTATTGTGTTCTTTAGATTCTATATATAAGTAAAATCATATAATATTTGTTTTTGTCTGGATTATTTCGCTCAGTACAAAAATAAGTAAATACAACTCAATACAAAAGACAATTCAATACAAAAGCAATAAACAACCTAATTAAAAAATGGGCAGAGGACCTGAATAGACACATTTTCAAAGAGGACATACAGATGGCCAATAGACAAATGAAAAGATGTCCAACATTACTAATCATCAGAGAAATGCAAATTAAAACCACAATGAAGTGTCACCTCATACTTTCAAAAAGACTATTATCAATAAATCAATGAACAAGTGTTGGCAAGGATGTAGAGAAAAGGGAAACCTAGTACACTGTTGGTGGGAATGCAGACTGACACTGTGGAAAGCAGTATGGAGTTTCCTCAAAAATTAAAAATGAAACTGCCTTATGACACAGTGATCTCACTTCTGTGTATATGAGAGGGGATCCCCCAAACCCTGAAGTTATCTTGGATAACCCCTTATAGTAAAGGCTTCCCCAGCTAGGTGAGTGTTCTAGATACCCATCTGTATCAGTATACCAGGTGGTGGTGTTGTGAGAGGCCACATTCAGCTTCATTTGCCCATCTCACAATGGGTGATTACAAGTGCATCTGCCCACACTGTGCTGAGTGTTCAGCAGTTTTTGATCAAACACAGTGTGACTCCTCTGTCCCACCCTCCCTATTTATTCAGTCTCACTCCAAGAAACATTATTTTGTTTCCCCAGTGAAAAAAGTCCTCAAAGGGAAACATTTTGCCCATGTGGAAGAGGTAAAAAGAAATGGCAGAGACATTAAAAGGCATCAACGTTGACAAGTTCAAAAACTGTTTTGAACAGTGGAAAAAAATGTCTTGACACATTATTGCATCAAATGGGGAATACTTTGAAGATGACTGAAGGTGAAACATTTAAGAATAAATACACAATCTTTTATAAATAAATTTTGGTTTTTGTGGACCCCCCCTCGTATATTTGAAGAAACCCCAGACACTAATTCAGAAGAATATATGCACCACTATGTCCATTGCAATACTATTTACAGTAGCTAAGATATGAAAGCAATTCAAGTGCCCATCATTAGATGAGTAAATAAAAAAGAAAGAGTTCATATATGCACAATGGAATATTACATGGCCTTAAAAAAGAATGGAATCTTACCATTTGCAACAACATGGAAGGAACTAGAGGGTATTATTATAAGTGAAATAAGCCACAGTGTACTTTTTAATAACAAAAGTCAGAACATGATATGTTCCTACTTAATTTCCTTTGATGGCTTCCAATATCCTTAAAGTTTAAGGTATACAACATATTGATAAGATACATTTATATTGCAACATGATTGCCATTGTAACATTAACTAATAACTCTATCAAATAATTATTATGTATTATAGTTCTGGGAACAATTAAAATCTAGTCTTTAGCAAGCTTAATATTTATAACACACTTTTGTTGTCTATAATTGCTGTATTCTGTGTTAGATCTCCAAGATTTATTTATATACTAGTTGCAGATGTTGAGAAGTTAACTTCTTATGATAGCATAAAATTCTTGTTAGGATTAAATGAGAAAAATGATGAAAACCTTTTGACAGTTCCTGCATTAGAAAGCATGCCATAAATGATAATTATTACTTTATCTGGTCTTTAATGGGCTTCTGTTCTGAGGGGAGAAATATACCACCATATTCTTTCAGAATTACTTTTAATTATTTCTCAATAAAGCAAATCAAAATGAATAAATTTATTTGATCCATTTGCATGATGTTATTTAAATAGCAGCAAAACCCACCTCTAATTGTTGTGCGTGTGACGTTGTGCTCTCTAGTAAAAGACCCTACCATCCAGATAGTCCATGCGTTTTGCTGGTGCTTCTATCTCTGGTCTGGATAATCATGACAAAGTAAAAGTTCTCTTCTCATTTCAAGCTTGAGGCTGTCTGTCTCTAAGGTGTCCACAACACATAACGAACCAGGAATTAAAATCTAGGAAGAATAAAGTTAAGTGAACTATTCTGAAATTTTCATTTTTCTACTTAATATATTTTTGGAAAACATAGTGTTTATTAACAAATTTACCATCATGATAAGCCCTATCCAGGCCTTCTTCACTGAATTCTCAAGTTAGCCCAAAGACACATGGGAAACCAAAGCTTGGAAGTACGTGGGTTATGTAAAGATAGCACAACAAAATTGTCCTCATAATGTAATAACATGGAGGAGATAAAACAATTTGGAAAATCTTTTTTGGCCATGAAGAATTCTGGCTCCAATTTCATTATTTGGCTTCAAATTTGAAAACCCTGTTACACATAGGTCTTACCCTGAGCACTTAAAGTGGAGAGATGGCACAGGCTTTACTATGGAGATGCTTGAGGGCACAGATGCAAAAGAGAAAAGCATGCTTTGAGAAGTTCAATGTGTTCTTTTTAGTAGACCATGTTTTAGATAACGAAGAATGAAACCTTAAAAGCTATGTGTAATGCACAGTACATTGTAGGAAAAAAATTCACCTTCTTAGGTCCTTTTTTCCCTGAAAATGGTGCTTACATAAGCCTCTTAAAATATAGAAGACGATGTCTCAGGTTTGTAGCACTAACCCATCCGTGTCTAGAGTGTGGCTCCTGAATCACTCAAAAGAAAACTTGTGATTACCTACATAGTAAAATAGAGAAAATTTTTTAAATTGAAAGAAATTATCTGAAATATTTGATGGAAATCTTGCATGAACACAGAGGCAAAGACTAATATGAGCAATGTGTACCCAATAAATTTGGGATTTACTTTGAAAGGAAAAGGTTTAAATGCCAAGGGATGATAGAAGATACTATTGAATGTGTACTTTGAGGCCCCAAAGCATAGGGCTGTGAATGTAGAATTAAAATTTCTAGAGTGGGTAGAAGAGGGTAAAGGGGATTTAAAGGGTGACAGAAAGAGACTTGACTTTGATTGGTGAGCACACAATACAATAAACAGATGATGTAATATAAAATTATACACTTGCAACCTATATAATTGTATTAACCAGTATCACCCCAATAAATTCAATAAAAATTTAAAAACTAAAGTAACAAAAAATAATAGCAATACAATATTGTACAGAACTGTGATACTGGTTTATGTATTTAGTACATTGTACGTTTTAGTCATTATTTTAGAATGTATTCTTTCTACTTATTAAAAGAGTTTGAGGCCAAATATATGGTGAAGGAAGATGATTTGACTTTGGGTGGTGGGCACACAATGCAATATACAGATTATTTATCACAGAAATGTAGACTTGAAACCTATATGACCCTATTAACCAATGCCTCCCAAATATATTTAATAAAAGAAAAAAGAAAAAAGTTGCTGTAAAAAAGTCGGCTACTAAGGATTTCTCTCATAACATATTATTATGGCAAAGATTGCAGCATTTTAAACCACTTGTGAGCACAATGTGGTACCCGTATTTTTCAAAGACATAATTGCAACAAACCCAATCACGGAATTTTCTTTTTTTCTTTGAGCCAAAAGAAGGTTCCATTATCATAGTGTTATTAATATAGATCCGTGGTTCTAGGAGTTTTTGTTTTATTTTTAGGACCCTTTTACATCTGTTTTAATCTGCTCAGAATGTCGTAACAATGTACCTTAGATTGGGTGGCTTAAACAATAGAAATTAACTTTCTCACAGTCTGGAAACAGGAAATCTGAGGTCAGGGGCCAGGGTGGTCAGGTCCTGGAGACAGCTTTCTCTCTGGCTTGCTGATGGCTGACTTCACCTTGTGTTCCCACTTGGCCTTTCCCTTGCCTGGGTGTGCGAGTGTGTGTGGGTGTGTGTGTGTGTGAGTGTTCGGAGAGAGAGTGAGAGAGAGAGAGATTGAGAGTTTTCCCTTTTTCTCTTATAAGTCCACCAATTATATCAAATTCAGACCCCACCCTAAGACCTTATTTAATCTTAATTACCTCCCAAAAGCCTTAGCTCCATATAGAGTTACATTAGGGGTTAAGCTTTAACATGTGTATTTTGAGGGTGCACAATTTGTCCTATAGCAATACTTTAAAAATTATTGCAGATCCCAAAGAGCTTTTGTTTATTTAGGTTATAACTATTTACTATATTAGAAATGGAAACTAAGGAATTTTAAAAACAGAATACACAGTGCACATTTCATTAGCTGTCTAGAAAACTCTACTTTACACTCACAGGAAAACAGAATGACAAGGGGAAATAGAACTTTAGTATTTTTATGAAAATGATTTTGACCTCACAGACACCATGAAATAATCTTGGGATTCCCGGGGTTCCCAAACAAACTTTGAGAACCAATCACCTAGAAGAAAGTTGAGAACCCTTCATATTTTTTTTAAATAAGCAATTCTTCAAAATAGAAACTGTTAGGTAATTTTTCATTTTGAAAGTTATCTCAGAGTCTAAAGATTTCCTTTTAAGTTCCAAAGTTAAGATAATACACAAAACCTTCCTTTCCCAGTTCTCATGGTGAGTGAAAATAAGCGGAAGAAGCAGAATACAAAATGTGTACATAGTATGATAGCAGTTCTATTTTTAAAGTCCATAAAAATGAAATAAAAATACTATAAGGAACTCTGTTAAAAAGTTAACAATTTTCTTTTTTATACTTTTATTTTCCAACTTTTTTGCAATAAACATATTTAAATTACAATGATTATGTAACTTTTTCTCCCAATTACATTGTAAGCTCCTAAGGACCAGAGATACCTATGCTTCATTTTTTCCTTACCGTGGTTGACAGGTTGCCAAATAAATAAATCAGTGAGCAACAACAACAACAAAAATAATAATACACAGAAATTACAGGTAAGACCCCCCCCCCGAAACTGCCATTTTCATACACAAGCCCAAAGGCAGTTATAAGCTTCCATTCTTATCTTTACGAGAGCCTACTCTCCTCTTAGAACAAATCAACTCCAGGGTGTGCTCAGGGACCAGACAAAAGATGGGCAGATTTTGATTTTACCAGGAATGGCAGAATACTTACGTCCTCATTTTCTCTCTTTACATCAAATTCTTGTTGATCTTCCAGCACTCTGCTCGCACACATACACACAAACACTATCTTGATCTTCAAACAGAGCAAAGCATTCGCTGAAACTATTTTAATGTGAAAAGAACACTGTAGTATTGAATTCCAAATTCCTAACAAGATGCTAGTTTCTATAATAGCTCATTTCTTCTAGTACTGGCTGTGATTTTTCTTATTAAATGTCATTGAATGTTTTGCCACCACAGATTTGGTCTTATCTTTTTACAATTTTATGTAATCTCTAAGGATTTTTTCCAATATCAGCAATTGAAATACTTGGGGCAGAGCTTCATTCTAGAATAATAATATTCTCTTCTTAGAAAGTTATTGTTTTAAATAATTATTAAAAACACTGAAATTCTGTACGAAGCCACTGAAAAAAATGTCTTTCAGTCAATTGATATGTGGGGGAAATCTCTATATTCCTTTTGCACATCAGAATTTCAATATTATGTTGACTTTTAAACACCTAATAAAAATAAAGTTTCCATTTTAACAACCTGAGTCAAATTAATATAAACAAAATGCTTGAAATGAAGGTCATTTAGTAAATAAATAGCAGACCTGGGGGGGGTTGGAAAGACACTAATTCTCAATATAAAAGAAGTCGAAATACGCAATCATGAATATTTTATTCCCCCTTTTAAGCAGATGTTAAGATAAATGATGTGGATCCTGCAATCTATTTTATGATTATGTCTTTAAGAAATAATTACTTCCATGTACTCAATTATTGAGCAGTATCAACAAGAGTTTACCACCTTCGGAAAGGCAGTGCAAATGGAAACTATGGATAAGCTATTCCATAACGAAATGGCAAACCGTTTTGTCTGACACTAGTTTTTCCTAGACAATGTGTCTTATTCAAGAAGTCAGGCTATGTAACTTCTGTAATCAGAGAGTGGTCCAGTTAGCAACTGTGTAATAAAAATCACGTATTTTTAAAATGTTCAGTACAGTTAATAGTATGTATGTTGATTTTAGTTATTTTTTACATAAAAGAAATTCTTCTTTAAGAAAGCAAGTGACTTCACTGTAATTTTTGTGGTTAGAGAATGGAAAAGTGATAATTGTATCAATTCTCTTTATTTCTCTCAATCCAATCTTGCTTTTTATCTTCTGCCTAATTAGTCTAGGGGAAAATCTAATTATTTTTCTTTCTAAAATCCACTCTGGTTGCAAGAATAAAAAGATATTAGAATGAATGAACAGCTCACTATTCTTCTGGCTCACTTAGGAATATTTAGAAATCTCCTTAAAAATCCAAATCACCTAGATTACTTTCACCTTGAGAGACCAATTAATTTATTGAATTCTGATATGTTCCACTGGGCAATGTTTCATCCAAATTATCATTCTAAAGCATTATTTTTAAGGCCAGAATGAGGAAAATAAAGAAACACAAAGTGTGTTGCCTCATGGTTGCAAACGGGTATGGAGTTAAGAGAGATCTGAGATACCGATGGCAGAAGGCAGTTCTGAATGCTAAGTCAAATTACACCTTTTTCTGTGGGGATTTCAACATCTGCCTCTGTGCAGATTGATTAGAATAAAGCCGGCCATCAGAGGCCCTTTGTCTGTGTCTGACTGGGTGAAACAGCTGACAAGTGGCCATCAGATTCCCCGCAGAGGGACAGCTGCAAGATAGGAGTTTGACAGCTGACTTCATTATAATTCCTACACTGCAGACTAAAATGGATTTGTCCTTTAATTGAGCTGGGCCAGCAAACTGCCCAGAGAGGAAATGGAAGAGGAAAAGGGTTGCATACTGATCACAGAGAGGGTAGCAGGTGAATGCCACTCCAGGACAGAGCAGACAGGAGCAGGAAAACCCCGGAAAGAAATGGTGTGTTTTGGTATGTTGGGAATTCCAATCACCATATTGAAATCTCTGTAACTTGGCGATTGAAATGTTGTCAAAAGTTCTTTTATTAACCAGGGACCTTTTGTTTCCCTTACCAGGCAATATCCAAAATATTTGCCTGTCACTCCTTTCTCACATGGTTTTGAATTCTATGTAGAAAAAGAAGCTTCTTTGAAATGCCTATGAACAATTATGTATAAAAAATGAAGAAGGTTTGCTATGGTTAATAGGATTCTAAATAGAATCTGATAGAAAAATATACAGATTATCAAAGTGTATGGTCTATTGTGAT
Source organism: Desmodus rotundus (assembly GCF_022682495.2). Classification (NCBI taxonomy): domain Eukaryota; kingdom Metazoa; phylum Chordata; class Mammalia; order Chiroptera; family Phyllostomidae; genus Desmodus; species Desmodus rotundus. The sequence goes on along the minus strand of NC_071389.1, from coordinate 70,841,355 downwards.
CCAGTGTGTACACATATAACCAGGAACATAAAAGAGTATGAGGTTAAATATTCCTAAGTGAAATGTTGCAATCTAAAATTCAAAGGCAATTGATACACTACTTTGTACTAAAAAGATAATTTAAAACTACATGTATTGTGAGAGTGTTATAGATTTTCACTGAGGGAAAATAACTCTGCAATAGGTTTTAACATAAACACCACACACACACACACACACACACACACACGCTCCTATTCATAATCCTTCTGCATTGACTTTTTTTAAATTTATTTTTTATTTAATTTTTATTGTATTTTTCCATGAACTTTTAGTCCCCTTATATTTGCCTCCTCCCCACAACCACATCACTGTTGTCCATGTCCATGAGTCCTTTTTCCTTTTTGCTCAGTCCCTCCACCCCCTTTTTCCCCTCCCCACTATGTCATCTGCTCTTCATCTATGAGTCTGTCCCCATTTTCCTTGTTAACTCAATTTGTTCATTGGATTCTACATATGAGTGAAATCATATGGTATTCGTCTTTCTCTGACTGGCATATTTCACTTAGCATAATGTTTTCCAGGTCCATCCATACAGTCAAAAATAACAAACTTTTCTTCTTTTTTATGGCCAAGTATTATTACGCTGTGTAAATATCCCATAGTAGTTTTTATCCACTCATCTACTGATGGACACTTGGGCTGCTTCCATATCTTGGAAATTGTAAATAATGCTGCAATGAACATAGGGGTGCTTCTGTTCTTTTGAATTAGTGTGTTGGGTTCCTTTAAATATATTCCCAGAAATGGGGTTGCTGGGTCAAAAGGCAGATCCATTTTTACATCTTTGAGCTATTTCCACACTGCTTTCCATAGTGGCTGTACCAGTCTGCATTCCCACCAACAGTGAAAAACGATTCCCCTTTCTCCACATCCTTGCCAGCACTTGTTGTTTGTTGATTTATTGATGATAGTCATTCTGATAGGTGTGAGATGGTATCTCATTGTGGTTTAAATTTGCATTTCTCTGATGATTAGTGACTTGAGCATCTTTTCATATGTCTATTGGTCATCTGTATGTCCTTTTCAGGAAGTATCTTTTAGTCCTTTGCCCATTTTTTAATTAGGTTGATTTATTTTTTTTAGTGTTGAGTTTTGTAAGTACTTTGTAAATTTTGGATATTAACCCCTTATCAGATGTATTGGCAGATATGTTCTCCCATTCTGTGGGTTGTTGTCTTATTTTGTTGATGATTTCTTTTGCTGTGCAAAAACTTTTTAGTTTGGTGTAGTCCCATATATTTATTTTTTCATTTCCTTTGCCTGGGAAGATATATCCAATAAAATATTGCTATGAGCAATGTCTGAGATTTTGTCTCCTATGCTTTCTTCTAGAATTTTTAAGGTTTCAGGTCTACCATAGTCTTTGATCCATTTTGAATTTATTCTTGTATGTGTTGTAGCAAAGTGGCTTAGTTTCTTTTTTCTTTACATTATCTGTCCAATTTTTCCAACACCACTTATTGAGGGTTTATTGTGGGTTCATTTCTGGGCTTTCTAGTCTATTCCATTTATCTGTTTCTGTTCTTATGTCAGCACCATGCTGTTTTGATTACTATGGCCTTATAGTACAGTTGGATATTAGGTAGTGTGATTCCTCTAACTCTGTTCTTCTTTTTCAGGATCACTATTGCTATGCGGGACCTTTTGTGGTTCCATATAAAGTTTTGAAATATTTGTTGTAGTTCTGTAAAATATGTCATTGGAATCTTGATATGAATTGGGTTCAATCTATAGATTGCTTTGGGTAGTATGGACATTTTAATGATTTAATTCTTCCTATCCATGAATACGGTATGTGCTTCCACTTACTTGAAACTTCTCAATTTCTTTCTTCAGTGTCTTATAATTTTCCAAGTACAGACCTCTTACATATTTGGTTAGGTTTGTTTCTAGGTATTTATTCTTTTTGTAGCAATTGAGAATGGTATTGTGTTCTTAATTTCCCTTTCTGTTATTTTGTTATTGGCATATAAAAATGTAACTGATTTCTGGATATTAATTTTGTATCCTGCTACTTTGCTGAATTCATTTATCAGTTCTAGTAGTTCCTTGGTGGAATCTTTGGGGTTCTTTATGTACAGAATCATGTCATCTGCAAATAAAGACAGTTTTACTTCTTCCCTCCCATTTGGATGCCTTTTGGTTCTTCTTCTCTGATTGCTGTGACTAGGACTTTTAGTACTATGTTGGATAAGAGAGGTGAAAGTGGACATCCCTGTATTACTCCTGATCTTAAGGGGAACACTTCTAATTTTGCCCATTGAGTATGAGGCTGGTAGTGGGTTTGTCATATATGGCCTTTACTATGGTTATGTATGTTTCCTCTTATCCCACTTTGCTGAGAGTTTTTATCATAAACGGGTGCTGGAATTTATCAAATACTTTTTCTGCATCCATTGATATGATCATGTGGTTTTTATCCTTCATTTTATGTGGTGAATCATACTTATTGATCTGCGAATGTTGTACCAACCTTGCATTACTGGAATAAATTATACTTGATAATGTTGTATGATCCTTTTAAGCATTGCTGTGTTTGGTTTGCTCATTTTTTTGAGGATTTTAGCATCTACGCTTATCAGATACTGGCCTATGATTTTCTTTCTTCGCAGTGTCTTTATCTCATTTTGGAATAAGGATAATGCTGCCTCATAAAATGAGTTTGGGACCCTTCCTTCCTCTTGAATTTTATGAAATAGTGTGAGGAGAGGTGTTAGTTCTTCTCAAAATGTTTGGTTACATTCCCCTCTGAAGCCATCTGGTCTAAGGCTTTTGTTTGTTGGGAGCTTTAAAATATATATATAATTGATTGTGCTATTACAGTTGTCCCACTTTTTTCTCCCCTTTATTCTTCACCGCCCTGTACCCTCCCTCCCACCATCATTCCCCCACCTTAGTTCATGTCCATGAGTCATAGGTATAAGTTCTTTAACTTCTCCATTTCCCATACTATTCTTAACCTCCCCCTGTCTATTTTGTACCTACCATTTATGCTCCTTATTCCCTGTACCTTTTCCCCCATTCTCACATCTCCCCTCCCAGCTGATAACCCTCCATGTGACCTCTATTTCTGTGAATCTGTTGGGAGATTTTTTATTACTGCTTCAGTTTCACTAGGTATAACCTATCTATTCAGATTCTCTGATTCTTCCTGATTTAGTTTTGGAAGATTGCATGTTTCTAGGAATTTATCCATTTCATACAAGTTGTCCAGTTTGTTGGCATAGAGTTGTTCATAATTTTATCTTGGAACATTTTGAATATCTTTGGTGTCAGTTATTTCTCCTCTTTCACTTCTGAATTTATTTGTTTGGATCCTTTCTCTTTCTTTCTTGATGATCTGGTTAAAGGTTTGTCAATCTTGTTTATTTTTTCAAAGAACCAGCTCTGGGATTCATTGATCTTTTATGTTGCTTTTTTAGACTTTTTTTGGTTTACTTCTGCTCTGGTCTTTATTAGTAGAAAGAAGTATCTTGGGCTTTGTTTATTGTACTTTTTTTAGTTCCTTTAAGTGTGAAGTTAGATTGTTTATTTGAGCTTTTCTTTCTCTTTCTTTCTTTCTTTCTTTTCCCTTTCTTTCTTTCTTTCTTTCTTTCTTTCTTTCTTTCTTTCTTTCTTTCTTTCTTTCTTTCTTTCTTTCTTCTTTCTTTCTTTCTTTCTTTCTTTTTCTTTCTTTTTGACATAGGTCTGCAATGCTATGAATTTCCCTCTGAGGGTTGCTTTCCCAGTGTCCCACAGATTTTGGACTGTTGTGTTTTCATTATCATTTTTTTCCAGGTCTCTTTTGATTTCTCCCCTGATCTCACTGTTAACCCATTCATCATTTAACAACATGTTATTTAGGTCTATGTCTTTTCATGGTTTTCAGTGTTATTCTTGTGATTGATTTCTAGTTTCATAATATTGTGGTCAAAGAAGATGTTTAATATCATTCAATATTCTTAAGTTTATGAAAACTTGTTTTGTGTCTTAACATGTGGTCTATCCTAGAAAATGTTCCATGTGCACTTGAAAAGTACATATATTCTGCTGCTTTGTTGTGAAATTCTCTGAAGATATCGATTAAATCAATTTGATCTAGTGTGTAGTTTAAGGCTTCTGTCTCCTCGTTGATTTTCTGCCTGGAATATGTGTCCATTAAAGTCAATGGGGTGTTAAAATCCCCAAATATGACTGTATTTCCATTGATCTTTCCCTTTATGTCCATCAAGATTTGCTCTGTTTATTTAGGTGCTCCTATGTGGGGTGTGTAAAAGTTTACTAGGGTTGTAAACTAACTAGGGTTCCCTTTATCATTTACAGTGTTCTTCTTTGTCTCTTACTATAGCCTTGTTTTTAAAGTTCATTTTGTCAGATATAAGTATTGCTACCTCACTTTTTTTCTTTTCATTTGCATGAAATATTTTTTTCCATCCCTTTACTTTTAGTCTTTGTGTATCTTTCAGTCCAAGGTATCTCTCTTGTAGGCAGCATGTATGTGGGTCTTGTTTTCTTATCCATTCAGCTACCTACCTATTTTGGTTTGAGCATTTAAGCCATTTACATTTAAGGTGATTGTTTATGGATATGTATGTAGTGCCATTTTATTTTTAGACTGTTTTCATCTGGAGTTTTGTTCTGTTTGTTCTGTTTTTACTTTCTCTTTTTCTTCTTCTTCCCAAAGCAAGTCCTTTAACATTTATTGCAGTACTTATTTGGTTTTAACAAACTCATTTAGCCTTTAATTATATGGGAAACTCATTATTTCTCCTTCAATTTTATTTTTTTAATATATTTTATTGATTATGCTATTATAGTTGTCTCATGTTTTCTCCCCTTTATTCCCTTCTACCCTGCACCCTCACTCCCACCAGCATCCCTCCCCTCACAATAGTTCATGTCTTTGGGTCATATATATGAGTTCTTTGGCTTCTCCATTTCCTGTATTATTCTTAATCTCCCCCTGTCTATTTTGTACCCACCATTTATGCTTATTATTCTCTGTATCTTTTCTCCCATTCTCCCCTCTCCACTGATGACCCTCCATGTGATCTCCATTTCTGTGACTCAGTTCCTGTTCTAGTTATTTGTTTAGTTTATTTTTATTTTTATTTTTTTAGGTTTGGTTGTTGATTGTTGTGTTTGTTGTCATTTTAGTGTTAATATTTTGATCATCTTCTTTTTCTTAAATAAATCCCTTTAACATTTCATATAATAAGGGCTTGGTGATGATGAACTCCTTTAACTTGACTTTATCTGGGAAGCACTTTATCTGCCCTTCCATTCTAAATGATGGTTTTGCTGAATAAAGTAATTTTGGATGTAGGTCCTTCCCTTTCATGACTTTGAATACTTCTTTCCAGTCCTTTCTTGCCTGCAAGGTTTCTTTTGAGAAATGAGTTGATAGTCTTATGGGAACTCCTTTGTATGTAACTGTCTCCTTTTCTCTTGCTGCTTTTAAGATTCTCTCCTTATCTTTAATCTTGAGTAATGTAATTATAATGTGCCTTGGTGTGTGCTTCCTTGGGTCCAACTTCTTTGGGTCCAACATCTTTGGGACTCTCTGTGCTTCCTGGACTTCCTGGAAGTCTATTTTCTTTGCCAGATTGGGGAAGTTCTCCATCATTATTTTTCAAATAAGTTTTCCATTTCTTGCTCTTCCTTTTCTCCCTCTGGCACCCCTGTGGTTTAGATGTTGAAATGTTTAAAGTTGTCCCTGAGGTTCCTAAGCCTCTCCTCATTTTTTGTAATTCTCGTTTCTTCATACTGTTCTAGTTGAATGCTTACTTCTTCCTTCAACTCCAAATCATTAATTTGAGTCCTGGTTTCCTTCCCTTCACTATTGATTCCCTGTACATTTTCCTTTATTTCACTTTGCATAGCCTTCACTTCTTACTCTATTTTGTGACATATTCAACCATTTCTGTGAGTATCCTAATTACCAGTGTTTTGAACTGTGCATCTGATAGGTTCCATTTTTTGGAACTTTATTATTTCATTTGGGATATATATATATTTGTCTCAGCCCTCCTGTTATGTTCTAAAGGGCTGAGCCTTAGGTTTTCACCAGGGTGGGGCAACCTCAGTTGCTGCCTTGTGATGCTGTATGTGGGGAAGAGGTCCGAAAGATAACAATGCCACTTGCTTGGCTCTCATCCGGCTTTCAGTCACTTTCCCTACTTCCCACAAGCAAATTAAGCCTTTATGGTGCTGATTCTCCAGGTGTGTGGGCTTGTGTATGTTCTAGGACCCTGCAGATCTCTCCATCAAATTCTCCTATGAGGCTGAAAGTTTCTCCCACAGCCACAATTCTCACAGGTTTTTCCAGCCAAAGGTTTTGAGGCTTTATTTCCCAATGCTGGAACCCTGGGTTGTGCAGTCTGTCTCATTCCCCAATTATTCCTCTAGGTTTATCTGCCCATGAATGTGGGATCTCCTGATCTGACTGCCACTGCCTTGCCACATGTCCTCTCAACCTCGGCTGCCTGTCTCTGCCCCTCCTACTGGTCTGGATGAATGTTTCTTCTTTAACTCCTTGGTTGTTGGATTTCTATACAGTTCGATTTTCTGGCAGTTCTGGTTGATTTTTGCTTTTAAATTTGTTGTTGTCCTTTTTTTTGGTTGAGAGAGGAGGCAAAGCATATCTACCTATGCTTCCATCTTGGCTGAAAAACTATAAATATTCTCCTTAGATTTTAAATGATAGCTTCACTGGGTAAGGTCGCCTTGGTTGTAGGTCCTTGTTTTTCATCATCTTGAATATTTCACACCACTCCCTTCTGGCCTGAAATGTTTCTGTAGAGTAATCAGATGATAGTCTAATTGGTGATCCCTTTTATGTAACTACCTGCTTTTCTGTTGCAGCTTGTAGAATTTTTTCCTTACCTTTTAGCCTTGTCATTTTAATTATGATGTGTCTTGATATATGCATATTTGGGTCCAACTATTTGGGACTCCCTGAGCTTCCTGGAATTGTGCATTTTATTCCTTCACTAGAATAAGGAAGTTTTCAGTCACTATTTCTTCAAATACGTTCTTGATCCCTTCCTCACTCTCTTCTCCTTCTGGTATTCCCACAATGCAAATGTTGTCATGCCTCATGTTGTCCATAATATTCCTTAAGCTCTCCTCATTTAAAAAAAATTCTTATTTCTTTTTGCTGCTCTGACTTGGTGCTTTTTTCTATCTTGTCTTCCAAAGCACTGATTCAGTCCTCTGCTTCATCTAACCTAATGTTTATTCCTTCCAGTGTATTTATTTCAGGTATTGCATTCTTTATTTCTGACTGATCTTTTTATGGTTTCTATGTCTTTTTTCATGCTGTTGAGTATCCTTCTAATCATTACTCCAAACTATCTATCTGATGAATTGCTTGCCTCCATTTCATTTAGTTCTTCTGGAGAATTCTCTTATTCTTTTATTTGAGGTCTGTTTCTTTGTCTTACCATTTTGGCTGCTTCTTTGTGTTTTCTATCATAGCTGTTAAACTAATCAGCTGTTAGGTTGATCTGTTATTAAACTAATTAAACTGTAATCAGCCCTCAGGCTTGCTTAAGCACCACAGGGTGAGCCAGAGTAATTTCTGTCACAGGGCTCTTGCTTCCCCTCAGGCTGGTGCCACTTGGAGAGAAATGCTCTGTCTGAGCTTACGCAGTATTGAGAATGACTCAGCACAGGGATCCTGGTGGCTGTTACTTCAGTTCTTTCCCTAGAGCCACCAACCCCTGATTCTCCTCAAGCTTCTCTAGTCCACTCTGCCCTCTGTCTACCAAACCAAAACCCAGGGGAAGTGGCTACAAATGAAATTTTGTGCGACAGCCATTTAAGAATCACTCTGAGTCTCCAGCCACCTTTCCCTGGCAGACAGAAACCCTGCTGCTTTTCACAGCTGGATGTTATCTGGGTTCCTTTCCAGTTCTGGTGTCATAGGCTGGGGAACCCAGCTTGGAGTTTAGATCCCAAACTTCTCAGGGGAACCACCCAGTTTCTGAAATATCCCTCTGGATCTTCAGTTACTATCTGTGGGAGCCCAACCAGCCTTCTCACACCTCCTCCACACTCCCTACCAGTCCCGTTGTGGTAAAGTGGTTTCTTCTGTCTGTCTGTGGTTATAAGGCTTCTCTCTACCTAGTGTTCAGTAGGTTATTCAGGATGCTTTTCCTACAATTTAGTTGTAATTACAGACCGGTGCTGGGAGGAGGTTAGTGTAGCTTCCACTTACTCCTCCACCATCTTGGATCAGGACACACTTCCCCCTCTGACTCTTAAAGACCTGCTTTTGCCCTCAACGCCCTGTCTCCAGGCACTGCTCATTTACATTAGTTTATATATATCAGTAATCAGAATTTTAGCAGACGTGTGTGCAGCTAACTTTGACTAAAAGCCTTAGAAATAGAACATCATTCAAGCCATCCTTTCCCCCCACATTTTTACTCCTGAAAGAATCTCTGTTGCCATTTACTTTTAGTGTCATTCTTTATTTTTAAAAATTTGGTTGAAGGGAGCCCAAAATATAAACTTCCAGTTTTTCCAAAATAAATAACTCATGGCATATAATGTACAACATGGTGACTATAGTTAATAATACTGTGTTGTATACTTGAATGTTGCTAATAGAGTAGATATTAATAGTTCTCATCACAAGAAAGAAAAAAAGTCTGCAACTATTTTTGGTAAAAGATGTTAACTGGATTTATTTCTCAATATGTAAATATTGAATCATTATATTTGTGCATCTGAAACTAACATAATGTTGTGTGTTGATTATACCCCAATAAAAATAGTAAGAAAAATGTCCAGAGCTTGTAGTTTTTACTGGCAGTAGGCTCAGGCTCTGTGGAGATGATTTGGTGTCCAAGAAAGATAGCGATGTGTTTTGTCAAACAAAAAACCCAAAATTATTGAAACTATTCAGAGTGTTGTGCAATGTGTGGTGTGTGTACACACACACACACATGTCTGCACATGGACATAAGACATTCACTGAATATTTTTAAAGCAATAATTCTAAGAGAAGGGGAATTTAACTAATGTCATTTATTTCTGTGACTTCTCTTTTTATGTTATTCTAACTTATCAATCCTGCTGAGAAGCTTAATAACTAAGGTTTAGTTTCTTACTGAATATCATTTTCATTCTTATTGTTTAATCCAATATGAATTTTATTAGACTTGCTGAAATTTAACACCAGTTCCTCTGAAGTATCCTAATGAGTTTTCATCACTGTGGGGCACTGTATATTGCTTTCAGATTAGTAGGTGGAGCACATGCTAGTTATTAGACTTCCTATAAATAATGCATATTCATGCTGTGCCCGTCAATACTAAAAATTTCTCAAGAAAAGTAGAAATTATAAAGTGAAAGAATAAAAGACATCAAGTTGACTATAAGAAAGAGATGCTGATTTTTTATTTCCTAGACTAGAAATGTCTGCAAAGTGTGAAAACACTATGGATGAATATTTCTATTACAGTTTGATATATAAACATTTAATAACTTACCATTCAAAGGCTAGTCAACTGGAGAGGTTATCATGTAAGTTGTGTAGCAGGAAGACACATGGTCAAACTACCTAATGACTTAATTCTCTTGGTTTTATTTTATACAAATCAAATAAAATGATTAATAAAATGACAAAGTTCAGTACTGGTTAGAGTTGAAGACAAGTGATTTCCTATTCACCATCAATGAACTATAAACTATAAATCAGTATAACTTTTCTGGTGGAAATTAGGCAAATATAAATTAATGTCATAAAAGCTATAAATTCCTTTAGATAATGTAATTACACCTTTCCACCTCTGTAAACAAGCATTTTCTTGTTTAAACCAAGGAAATAATTAAAAATAAGATGAGGCATTAGATATATAGGTGAATATCAATTAGAGCTCAGGGGAAGTTTCAGCAGAGGCAACTGCATTTGGCCCACTAACATTCTTCTACTATGACTTTTGTAGCAATCAAGGCACCCCACCACCCAGGCCATGTGATAGACCAGATACGCACTGTCTGTGGAGGGAGCAGGCAGGGTTGGAGTGCATTAAAAACCTCTTGTGCCCCATCTCATAGCTCTGTTCTCAGCGTCTGGGTATTTTGTCCTGTTTTTGTTTGTGTTTATAAAACATAGGTTAAGTCACTTATTTGGAATTGGTGGGAAAAACTGTCAACACCAATGGGTACACAATGGAAATTTATTTCCATGATTTCTTGTGTAAAATTTTGAGTATTTTCAAGATTATGAATAGTACATAAATAATTTGTTCAAAATTTGTTTGGAATTCATTTACCAAATCATTTTACTCTAAATGTGAAATATAAACATTTATAAAATAAGAAAATTTACATAGTAATACCTTGAATAACTAACACTTTTACTCATGGAGAATAAAATTTAAAAATAAATGTGAAAAGCTACATACAAACTTCTATATCTTATGCTTTTCACTAGTAATGCTGAGCTGCATGGTTATAAACTTCAGCGTCATCTTTCAGATTGTATTCTATGTAAAATTTCTGCCTGAGTCATGCAATGAGAAAAGCTCTCCACCAACATTTGTTTTGAAAAATACATAGTTTTTGGTTTATTTCATTATCTTTCTAGCAAAACTTCAGTATTGAAGAACTATCAAAGTCACAGTTTTAAATATGTCTCCAAACCATGGTTTAAGAAGTACTACAAGCCCATACATCACAGGAGAAAAACCAGTGGGGAAATAATTGGCTCAAGTCCTCCCAGATAGAAGGGTGATAGAGGTGTGATACTTGCCAGAAACTTTGGGGAAAAAACACATGCATATCTACACATCACTTCATCTGTCTAACTTTCCCAAAAGTCAGGGCATTAACAGCAATTCTATGCAGACTAAATTGTTAAGTTTCATGTGTAAATGCACCAAGAAATGGCATGGGTCATAGGTGACCTTCCTTTATGTCCTTTCAACATTTTCTTATTTTCTCTACATAAATTTAGAACTACATGAGAAAGTGTTATAATTTTTGCCTCAACTGTCAAACAATTTTTGCATTACTCAAGAAGAATGCATTGTATTTACCCATATTTTAACTTTTTTGTTGTTCTTTCTTCCTGTTGTTATGATATTTCTTTTTAATTATTTTCTTTCTGTTTAGAGGACCTCCTTTAGTCATTATTTTTAGAGTAGAGAAGCTGGTGGCAAGTTTCTTTATTCTTCTTCATCTAAGAATGACTTCAGCCTCATTCTCTAAGGACATTTTTAACTGTCCTTAGATAAAGGATTCTGGTTTGACATATTCTTTCTTTTAGTATTTCAAAATTATTGTGTCACTTTCTCCTCACTTCCATGGTTTTCTGATGAATAATCTAATTGTTTTCTCCAATTGTTCAGCTCTTGCCACTTCTAATATTTTTTCTTTGTCTTTAATTTCAGTAGTTTGATTATGACCTGTTTTGATGTAGAATTCTTTAGATTTACCTTCTTTGGAATTTTAGAATGCCAAAGCTTGAATTTGCAAGTTTATATCTTTTACCACATCTGAGACATTTTCAGCCATTATTGTTGGGTTGGCCAAAAAGTTCATTTGTTTTTGTTTTTGTTTTTTTTCCTTAAGATAGTGCTAGTAGTGCTTAGTTGTCTTTAACTTCATTTGAAACAATTTGGTTGTGACAGCTGTCATAGCAGCATGCATTTAAAAACTTATCAAAATTGGTGAATTTTTGTGTAGCCATTTTAACATTGAATATGGAAGAAAATATACACCATTTTTTGGCATATTAGGCTTTATTATTTCAAGAAAGGGAAAAACGCAACTAAAACACAAAAATGATTTGTGCAGTGTATGGAGAAGGTGCTGTGACTGATTGAACGTGTCAAAGTAACTTGTGAAGTTTCACGCAGGAGATTTCTTGCTGGATGATGCTCCACGGTTTGGTAGACCAGTTGAAGTTGAGAGAGATTAAATGTAGACATTAACTGAGAACAATCAATGTTATACTACCTGGGAGATAGCCAATAGACTCAAAATATCCAAAGAAATAGTTATTGATGAAAATGAAAAATGTCTTTTATTATACAGAAAAAACATATAGACTTTTGGCTAACCCAATACTTTACTTTTTTTAATCCTTCCACCACTCCCAGCCTTCTCTTCTTTTGTGACTCTGATGATATGAGTAATAAATTTTGTTGTCGTCATTATATTCCTACAATCCTTGAATCTCCGTTCTTTTTTTTTTGTCAGTCAAAAATTTTTTATCCCTGTTGTTCAGACTGAATAATTTCTGTCATTCTGTATTTCAGGTCACAGATTCTTTCTTCTCTTCTCTCTCTCTATTCTGCTGTTGAGCTCATCTATTGAATTTTTAATACTTTTTGTGTGTTTTTCCATCTAAAACATACATTTGGCTCCCCTTTGTGTCTTTTCTGAGACTTTTTTTCCCCACTTGTTTTAAGAATGTATTTTTTGGTTAAAACATTATCATGTGTCTGCTTTAAAATGTTAGGTGATTCTAACAACCTGTTGTTTTAATGCTGACCTCTATTGATTATCCATTTTGTATCTTCCTAGTTTTTAGTGTGACTATTTTGTGAGACTCTAGATGTTATTCAAACCTATTTTAGCGGGTTTCCTCTAACACTGCTTCATGGGGTGGACAGGGGTTAGAGGTCACAACCTTGTTACTGCCAATTAATGATGGAATTCCAGTTTCCTTTTGACACCTGAGAGATTCGTTAATGGTGAGTGAGGATGGGAGTTACAACTGTCTACTGATGCTGCCCTGGCTAGGAGAATAGCAGTGCCTGGTTACTGCTTCTGCTGCTGTGTGACCTCCACTGGTTCTATGCAGGGAGTAGTCTAGTTGCTGCTGGCCATTGAGGGTAGTCGTGACACTCTCCTAGGACTTCCCTGATAGGACTCCAGCAGCAGGGATGGCATGCCTCATACTTCCAGGAAGGAATGGAGTTCAAGCTCCCATGTGTCCTCCACTCTGGCCTGAGGGAAAGGGCGTTGTTACAATCTAATGGATAAGAAACTACCATGTTCTTGCTGGCCTTTCAGACACTACTCTGGCTGCAGTATTGGGATGCTCCGTGACAGCCCCGTGAAGATGGAGTTATAGGCTCCATGCTCAGCTTTGCTGGTAAGGATAGGGAAGGGGTCAGATTCTTTGTCATGCTTGAATGGAGACAGTTTTCTAAAAGTTTTTCTTCCTGCTCTGTTGCCCATTTTCTGGTGCTTTGGTGAGAGATAGTAGGCTTTTGGTGGAGCTTATTTTTCTGCACCCACTGGCATTTACAGATTGCCAGCTTCTTCAGCTCCAAGTCTAGCAAATATGAGGCAAAAATTAAAATTAAAATAAAAATCAATAAAACTTGTGCTGTGTCTCCATCTGGTTTGCTTTCTCTCTACCTCCCAGAGTCCACTTATGTTTGTTCTCTCAGTCCAGGGTTTGTAGGTATAGTACATGGGAGAATTAGAAAAAAATACCTCTAAAACATTTTCCAGAAAACAAAATCCCTAGACCCATTTATTATTAAGGTTACTATTCATATAATTGAGGTTAATCTACCAACTTAAAATTTTTCCTATACCATTTAGCTTTGGTTTCCTTTTTCTTCATTATCTACCTCCTTTTCAATTAATTGCATATTTTTATGATTTTATTTTACCATCATTTTTGTATTATTAATTATAATTTTTCTTATGTCATTTTAGGGCTTGTCTTTGAGTAATTTATCATTGTCTAACTTCAAGCAATATTATACTGCTTCAAGTATACTTTAAGAATCTTACAATAATATACTTCTATTTCTCCATTTCTAATCTTCGTGCTATTGTTATTGTAAAATTTACCACTCTGTATGTTACAAATTCAACAATATGTGCCATTACTTTTTATTTTGGAAGATTGTATTTATTTATTTTTAAACAGAAAGGGAGGGAGAAAGAGAGGAAGAGAAACATTATGTGAGAGAAAAACATTGATTGGTTGCCTCTCCCACATGCCCCAACCAGGGATCAAACCCTCAACCCAGGCTTGCGCCTGGATCAGAATCAAACTGGTGACCTACTGCTTTGTGGAACGATGCCCAATAAACTGAGCTACCCCAATCAAAGCACATGCCATTATTTAAACAGTTACTCGTGTTCTTTATTTCTTTGTGTGCATCCATGTTTCCTTCTGAAATCATTTTCCTTCTGCCTTGAAGACCTTCCTTTAACACGTCTTGACATTAACATCTCCAGCTGATGAAATCATTCAGCTTTTGTATATCTGAAACACTGTTTGTTTTTTATTTCTAAAAGATTTTTGGGTAAAATTTTTTATTTTCATAGCTTTCTTTTTTTTAAATAGGTTAAACACATTGCTTCACTGAATTCTAGTTTGCTTTATTTCCAAGAATATGTTTGCTGTTATTCTCTTGAGTATTTTCCTGTATTTATTGTATTTATTGTCATTTTTCACTAAATGTTTTTTAAAGTTTGGCTTCATCTCTGCTTTTAAGCAAGATGATTATGATAATCTTTAATAGAATTTGTATCACACTTTTGTGTGTGTGTGTGTGTATACTTTTTGGATCTGTAGGATTGTAATTTTCATCAAATCCAGGACATTGTTGGCCTTATTTCATCAAATACCACCACTCCCCTTTGGAACTCCTATTTCACATGTATTTGGGTGCATGAAATTTTCCCAAGAGTCAATCTCTGATGCTGTGTGTTTATTTTTTTCCTTTTTTTTTAAATATGTTTCATTTGGGTTATTTCTCTTTGTTATGTGTTAAGTTCTTCTCTTCTGAAATCATTTTAGTACACTTTTATCCAGTAAACTTTTCATCGCAGACATCAGAATTTCATCTCTTGAAATTTAATATATGCCTTTTTATATTTTGCATATCTCTTCTTAATGTGTTTAATCTTACCTCTTTCCTTTAGCTTATTGAGCATATGATATTCAGTCATAATATTTGTTTTAATGTCCCACTCTACAAACTGCAGTCAGTGTCATTTCTGGGTCAATTTTATGTGATTTCATTGTGTTTTTCTGCATCTTTACATGTCTGATAATTTTTAGTTGGATTCAGTCATTTTAGATTTTATGTTTTTGAGCATTGGGTGTAGTATAGATTTGTGTTTTAAGAATATTATTGAGGTTTTTTCAGGGATATGTTTAAATTTCGCAAATAATTTTATTCATTTGGGTCATGTTCTCAACTGCATTTTCTGAAGTTAATTTTCCTCCAATAGTGAAGCAAGAAGCTCTGAGTATTCTAACTAATGCCTTTGGAATTATGAGGTTCTCCTCTCTGCCTGTTCTTTTCACTCACTCTTCCCTCTAGTACCTGCAGGTGATTCTGTTCCTGGACTTGTGTACTTTCCTCACATGCAAGTTATGATCATTTCCCAAATGCATACTCAAAAGAGATCCCTGGACTTCATTCTCTGAGCACTTCTCTCCTCTTTCATGCTCTGCTCTATGAAACGGAGCCTTCTAGGCTTCATCAGAACCTCAACTCCAGCTGCTCAGCTCAGGGAAATGCTCAAGCTTGGTCTGAGTTTTTCTTTCTACCCCATAGTCTAGAACAGGGGTGTCAAACTCATTTTCACCAGGGGCCACATCAGCCTCACTGTTGCCTCCAAAGGGCTGAACGTAATTTCAACTCCTTAACAGTTAAGGATTAGTTACATTTATACACTCCTAAAATTATTTTAGCCCTTTGAAAGCAACGGCCAGGCTGATGTGGCCCCAGTGAAAATGAGTTTGACACCCCTGGTCAAGGAGCTTAAAGGGCTCATAGGGCAATTGTAGTGCTCACCTCATTTGTGTTCTATTTCTAATGTTTAATATTTTAATTATTGTGATACTGTAATGTCATATGTATGTTTGTTATTGCTATTGTTGCTGTGCTGTTTAGGGAGAAGGTTGTTTCTGTTGCCTGTTTCTCCATTGTCTATTTCTCCATTTTTAATTAAAACTTCTTGCTTTCCTTCTTTGGATTCCTCCTTCCTGAGTTAAGGAAGTAGATTGGGGATGTGAAAAGGGACATATTCATTTATTCATTTATATACTCACTCTATTCCATAAAAATTGATTGGATGCCTCCTTTGGCCTAGAAATGTGCCAGGGTGTGAAGTATATTAAAGATGCTTTAGGCTTGGTGAATCAAAGCTGCTTTCTCACGGGTGCCCAATAAGTTTATTTCTGGGCTTCACAGCAGTTTCAATAGAGATCGCCTAACGTATTTATAATTAGTCAGAGATATTTAATATATAAATTCAAAATTCATTTACTTAAAAAGTGGTAAGTATTATGAATATGACAGTAATACAGATATCTAGAACTAAAGATAACTTAGAAATTTTCCTGTTCAACTCCTTTATTTTATTGGCTGAATGATTTGCAATGGGTTAAGAAAAATAGCCTGTACAGTAAGACTGCCTTGGTATAATCTCAGGCTCTGTCCTTTACTTTCTGTATTACCAAGACAACTGAATTAATTGTCATTTAAATATATCTCTAATTCTCCAGTTCTCATTTCTACAATAGGAATATAATTCTAGCGGTATTGACACTAAGTAGAATATGTTAGAACAGTGTGTAACACATGTTAAACAAGCATCACTTTCTAGTGATGAACCATTAGCAGCAGCACCATTATCTGAGCCCACTCTTTCATGAAAAAGGGAAAAAAATGACTCCAAGTCCCCTTGTGTACGTGACTCAATTATCACAATCCTAAACTTTTATATTGGGTGAGGTGTGTCAGGTTTCAGGTCTTATTATTATCCCCCATTACTCGCTTTCCCTGCTTGTGAAGGAACTACACTTCCTTGGGACATGGAAGTCAAAGGTGGCCCTATGACGTGCTTTGGCCTGCGAACTGTGCATGAACCTGACATACACCATCTTCTACCACCAGCCTTACAGAACAATGACTGAAGTTCTCTCCTTTTCTTTTCTTTCTCTAGAAGATCAGCATGAGCTGGTACAGGCTGAGCCTTAGGGATTCAGAATGAAGAGTTTGTGGAGCAGAACCTCACCTAATGCATGATGAGTGTGTATTGTGGTCAAGAAAGAAACTATTGTTGTAAACTATTGAATTTTCAGACTCTTCATTGCCACAGAAATGACCTTTGCAACTAAAGAATAACCTAGTAAAAGCTAATTAATACAGTGAAATTATATATATGTATGTATGTGTGTGTATATATACACACATAAATATATTTAATATATTAATAAGTATATAACATATGTTTAATATATAATATATATTTAATATATTAATATTATATATAGTGCATATATTCTCTGTGCATTGTCTTGGTATTATTTCCATGGCAACAATGTCTACAAAATCTGTCAAGTATAGGGTTGAATGTTATGAATTTTATTTGGCAATTTTATTTGTAAAGTGCTAATCTTCATGTTGGATTCAAGCAGAAAATATGAATGAGTACATTTTGTTTTCAGTTTTCATTCCAGATGTTTGGCAACATACAGACAGAATAGAATGTTAGTAGTTTTGAAATAAAATTAAGTCAGACTGTTAGTCTCATTAGGGAAAACTCTATATTTTTAAGTGGAAAAAATAGGAATTGTCTTCCAAAGGGTAGCCTTGAATTTTTTCTTTTTTTTATCCTTACCTGAGGGCATTTTTTTTCATTGCTTTTAGGGAGAGAGGAAGGGAGAGAAGAAGGGAGAGAGAGAGAAATACTAGAGAAGAAGGGAGAGAGAGAGAAATACTGATGAGAGAGAAACATTGGTTGGTTGCCTCCTATATGCACCCAGACCTGGAATCATTTGTGCCCAAACTGGGGATCGGTCCCTCAACCTAGGTATGTCCCCTGACTGGGAATCGAATCTGCAACCCTTCAGTTATGGAATGCTGCTTCTGCCAACTGAGCCACACTGGCCGGGGCACTCTTACCCTTTTATTAAGAAGGTTTTCATTTGTCATCGGGTCTGGAAAAAGATTTATTCAGCTCAGGTCAAACAAAGTTAACCAGATAAAAATTTTTGTAGTATAAGTCACACAATAATAGCTACTAAAAATACAACTTTTGAAGCTTTTGCAACACTAAATATTATTAAATTCAAAAGACATGATGAATATATCCTTGGTAAGAAATACCTTAAAATTAGGAATATTATAAAATTACTTACTGGAAAATAATAATCATAAAAAATAAGAAATTATTTACAAATGTCCAGTGGAAGTAAACCATTATAAAATAATATTTATTAGGTTGTCTGCTTTGTTTTATATTTTTGATAATGCATTTGAGGAGAGATGCAACATATTGAGCATTGAAGAAGCATCGGGGACTTCAAATGACATGGTACAATTAAGTTTCTTAAACTCTGTTAGATATGTTGCTATTAAACGTCTTTTTAAAAATATTTATTTATTAATTTTTTTTTTTTGGAGAGGGGAAGGGAAGGAGAAAGGGGGAGAGAAACATCAATGTGTGGTTGCCTCATGTGCGCCCCTTACTGGGGACCTGGCCAGCAATCATGAGTGACAATATAACAGGAGCTGCTTCAAAGAAGTGATGAGGGTAGAGGCCAGGTTGGAGATAGTGGAGAAAAGAATAAAATGAGGACACAGTGCTTTAAGGTTTTTAAGAAAGGCAATAATGGTAGTAAATGAAAGAGGACATAGATTAGAAAGAGGTGTTGATTTTGTTTGATTTTAGTTTATAATAAAGGAGAATTGACACATATTTAAATACCAATGGGAAGGATCAGTTGAGTGGAGGAGGATCCCAGAGAGAGGAAGAGATCAAAACCATGAAAGGTAGTTGAGAAGAACGAAAGGGGGAACCCATATTGTACACAGAGTCAGTTATCTTGGAATAGTAAAGTATACAGCCCCTTTATTATAACAGGAAGGAAGAAAAAAAGATGCAATTTTTTTCCAAGAAGCCCTGAGAGAGATGCCTATTTTCTAAATTAAGTGAATAGCAAAGACATTGGGAAGAGGTGAATGCAATCAAGAAAAATTTAGTAAATACTAATAGGAATTTGTTACTGATTAAATATTTGTAGGGAGCATGAACATGGATAAAGGAAGGATATAGAAGTAGCTGGACTTTCTGCTTGGATAGATGGATGGATTACAATGCTATTTGTTATTATTGAGATCTAGGAAGATGTATGGATTGGAAGCAAATCTCAACTGAGGATCAAATCTACACAAAATTTTCCCAGCGACACTCAGCCAGAACACCGCAATGTGGGTACCATCCAGGCAGTGCGGCGCAATGGTGAAAGGAACCAGGCAGCCAGCGATCCGAATTCTCCTCTCCTGGCTCACCGTTACACGACAGTGATCTGTGTACAGGTTCGGTGACCTCATTGTCTTTATTAGACCAAATCGATTTTCGTTTCTCCATGACATTTTTATGAGTGAGACTGAAAAACTATGCTTGAGAACACCTTCAAAAAACCCAAGTTTCTCTTCTTTTCTTCTAGGATCATCTGCTATTTTTTGCTTTATGGTATGTCTTGATTTTTAGCAAAAGAGTGGTCAAAAAATCTAGTTGTTTTTGGAGCACACCTTATATAGTTATATAATTTCAGTATTCATTTTTATATAATGTCAGTATTCATTTCATAATCCAATAAAATTTGTTAAGTTCATAATATGTGCAAAGTGCAATTTTAAATACTTAGCACAACTAAATGAAAGCCTGTCTGTTATTAAAAAAAAAAATCTGGGTATTCATGAGGCTTACGTTCCACTGACAGCAAAGAAAAGTGCTGAATAGTAAACATAACAAATAAATTATTAGTAAATGAACTAGTATATCTGAAGGTAATAAGTACTTGGAAAGATAAAAAGATCAATGAAAAGATCATTAGACATGAAGATTAGTAGCTATAGTATAACTAAAATATGATAACTAGCATGGACCACATGAGAAAGGTAACAGCTGAGCAAAAAACGAGGGATTTAAACATTTAGATATTTGAGGGAAAAGAAACAACTGGTGCAACCACCAGCAAGTGTGTGACACAGCCAGAATGCCAGGAGGCTGGGTCAGAGAGAGGCAGGGAGCAGGTGATGTGGTCAGAGAGGTACAGAGGTGACAGCTCATTGGCTTCTCCTTCTGACTGAGAAGGAGGGGTTGGTCACTAAAGTAATTTAAGCCCAGGGGAGCCATTATCTAATTTAGGTTTTAAAAAGATCATTCTAGCCATTGTGTTGAAAGGATTACACTCCCTGCCGGTGAGGGGTGAGGGCGCAGAGTCCAAGAAGAAATCTCTTAAAGTTAAGGTAAGAGATGGTGGGGAGTGAACCATGATGTCAACACATTATGATTGTATTTTAAAGGTGAAACAGAATTTGCTGACACGCTGAATATGTGTATGAAGGAAAAGGCAAATTCAAGAATAACTTTAAGGTTTTTGACCTAAGAAACTAGAAAGATAGAGCTGCCATCAGCGGAGATGGGACGACGGTGGGTGGAGTAGGTTTTGAAGAATGCACATGAGGAAGTCAGCGCTAAATGATTTGCGTTTGAGATGTCAAGCAGACATTCCCGAGAGCTGGTGGCATGGATCATGTTGTCAGCCTCCCGGCTGGTATAATACACTACATCTCATTAGTGTGTGAATAAATGCCTCGGTACAGCATATCTGTGTAGAACGTATTACATATTTAATGATTGCTTAATATTCAGATTCTTGATATTCTACCAAAGTTGTTATTGTTTGAATACTTTTTGATGGAATAGAAATATAATAGGGTGTCCAATGAGCTAACTTAGATGGAAAGAGATCAGAATACCCAAAAACTGATTGAGCGAGGTCTTTCAGAATGTTTGAAGTTCTTCGACTTTGTTTGAAGAAGCTCTCCATGTTATTTTAAATATAATTTAAATTTTAATAGTGCTCTGCAATTTATATCACCATTTTACATGCCAAATGCATTTGCTTCCTATATTGCAAATTTCTAAAATAACTATTCTGTCATTTTTTTTTAGTTAAGAACATTTCAGTAGGTCATAATTAAATCATAAAACAGCTAAAGACTGGGCTTACCCCATGTTTCTCTGACTCTGTAAGTAGGTTTAGGTTATTATTGATGAGGACATTAATTCTATGTATTCAAGTCAAAAATGATTGCTAGACAGTTTTATGAGATGGAAATGCTGACATACCATTCAGGGACCTTGATTACAGAGTGATATGAAAGACATTTGCAATATTTTCTCTTAGTTATTTTTATTTGCTAGGCTTATAGCCTTGTAAATAAAAGTGACAGATTTCCCAAAAGAATTAAATTTCAGCTTATGAGTTTATTTTATGGAGCCCCTATTCTACCTGCACAAGTACTTCAAGTGGTAGGTAACATAGGCAAATATAAAACAACATCATATTTTATTTTATTAGTGTATTTTACAACAATTCTGCAGGTACACAAGCTTCAGAGATCATAAACACCCAAGGTCTTGAAGACTTCACCTTCCTATAAAGTGCTTTTTGAAAAGTGGTACTGCCTTTCCCCCTATAAATACACTGCTACCCTTGAGAGAGCAAAGATTTATCTCTTCTCAATTTACAAGTAAATTCATTGTTAACCCACCTCACCTCTTCACCAATAAAGCCTGATTTATGATCAATGGTCAATGAGTCCATGTGAAGCAGGTTCTACTAAGCCTAAGAAAAGAAAGTATAAAAACCCTAGTAAATTGCACACCATTTAATGTAGATTAAATGAAGTGAGCTGTATTGTACTGACAGCCCCAATCCTAAGGAAGCACTTAAATGTTGCACATTATATTTTTATGACAAGCCAGTAATTATCCCTCCAGTGGAACAGTGCTCATGATGCTTGGGAATGAGTCCTTGCTGAGCCTCAGCCGCGCTCACATCATCCTGATGGATTCGTGTTTATAGCCGCTTGCCCATTATTTCCTGCATTTCCTCACAAATAATGTTGGAGTCAATTTCATTGTTTACACGAATATATTATTGCATACTAAAGAACAAAAATAAATAAATAAAATGAAATAACACAGTATATGTGTGTAGAGAAGCAGTGTTAAATCCAAGAGATTGAAATAGGGCTGATTCTTGTGACTAACAGAAAATTTTCTTGAGAATGCCAAGATTAGTGTGTGGAATTAAAATATACATCTCAGAGCCTTCACCAGCTCTTCCTTAAACACACATTCCTTGTGTTGTAAAAAATAGTTGTCTTTCCTTAAAACACATTTTCTAGGACGTAAATTTTCTAAAAGAGCCTTCATTATTCCTTTTAGAGAATGACCAGCCAACGAAACGTGAGGAGGCTCATTATGTGACCTTAAAACATAATGGTCAGAGAATCGTACAGTTTGGGACTTGGGATAGATTGTAGTGAGGAGTGACCTCTGTCTAGTGTTGTGTGGACAGAGCACTGGAGGAATCCTGTCTGCTGAGCCCTCTTCTTGGAAGTTTGTACAGCCCGCTGATATGTAAAATGCTCTGAGAAGTTCTACATAGAGAATTCTATTCAACTTTGCATGACCTACCCGTCCCCAAATACAAGGTGTGGCAAAAGGAGGTTTACGGTTGTGGTATGCAAAATACAAATTTTATTCTTGTATTATTATTTATTAATTATTATATTATTTTCCATATGACCAACTGTAGACCTACTCTTGCCTCACCCTGTATATTACATCATAGATGTTTGTGTTGCCAAGCTGAAATAAAATCCAATCACACAATGTTAATATTAGTCTAATCCAACCACTCTTAAAATAAGGAAACTGAGATCCAGAAAGGTAAATGATATGCCCATGATCTCCCAGGTGGTATCGAAGCCTAAACTACACCTGGGATCCATGACTTACCAATTCAGTGCATCTTGTGGGTTTCCACTAAAGCCTTTGTGAAACAGAAGGCTGTATATAACATTAGGGGAAATATAGGAAAACAGAGGAAACAGTCTTTGCTCACATTTTAAGAACCCTCACTTGCCGCAATATTTTATTCCTTTCTACTGTTATATAAAAATGATTTGAAATGTAATACCTTATTCACTACATTCATTTGACAATAAGGTGCTATACTTAGTAAATTATCCAGAAACATGAGTTATTTTTATCGAGACACAGAAAAATTAATTTTTATTTTTTATATTGGTTTACTCCAGCTGCCCTAACAAAATACTACAAACTGGGTGGCTTAACCAATAAACACGTATTCTTTCCCCAATCTGGTTGCTGGAAGTCCAAAATGAAGGTTTCGGCAGGGTGGTGTCTGGCAAAGCCTCTGCTTCTGGCTTGTCGATGTCCACAGTCATGCTCCGTCCCCACATGGCCTTGCCCCGCCCTCTCCTGGAGAGAGAAAGAGCTCTAGTCCCTCTTTCTCTCTGATAAGGAATCCAGTCCTATTGGACTAGGGCCCTGCCCTTATTTCTTTATTTAACTTTTAGTATCTTTTCCTCAAATGCAAACACACCGGTGGTTAGGGCTTCAAAATAGGGATTTTGAGACAATACAATTCAGGCCAAAACATTTCCATTAATATTTCTGTTGTCTGCTATTTTTTGTCATTTCAGGAAATATTCCTGTTTCATCACTATTCTCTCATGTTGTCGCAGGTTAGCCCTTTCTTTTCTGTTCCTTAACATTCTACACATTTTAACTGAAAAACTCTCAAGTTTTGGGAATAGGCTCGACAGTAGTCTTGAAGATTTTCGTTACAGGACTTATTTTCCTGCAGAGGCCCGGTTCTCAAGTCCGGAATCCTGCTTCCGGGCCTGGCCAGCTTGTGCGCACTCTCTTCTGGCAAGCACCCCGTCTCAGCTGGCCTGTGGCCCTTCCGCACAACTACATCAGCAGCTGCACTTATGCAGAGGGGGCTCCTGGGCAACATCCCATCTAGGACGCGAAACTTTTTATTTGTACCAGCAGACTTGTAGTATCAGTTTGTTCAATCTTTCTTTAAAGCAGCTTCCTAAATGTGTTAGCAGAGAAATAGGTGTTGCCCTGTGGTTGACTTGACTGCTCCTTCTAACATTCTGCTGGTTCATGCCAGGGCGCGAGCATGGTACGCGTTCAGAGAATGCTGGTTCTGTTTCAAATTCACTGTGGCAAAGGGAACAGTAAGCAGGCCAACCAAAAATAAGGAAGTTGTATTTGATTACGTTCATAACAGCCTTTACATTATACATTATTACCATGTAATTAAAATGACTAACATCTCTATGTTTTTCTCAGTCATGCATTTTTATGGCTCCCCATAATTTTGAAGAACAAGAAACAGACAAAGGTAGTTTTATGACTTGGCTAGGATTATACAGCTACTAAGTCTTTGAACTAAACTTAAACGTAATTGATTTAAACTGAAATTCAATAATTAATTCATTCGACATTGACTGCATGCCAGACTGTGGGAGTATAACGGTGAGCAACAAGGAGCACCAACTCTGCCTTTGAGAAGCGTCAGGTCATGGAGTCATGCAGGCATTAATACACAGTTAAAAATAGTTTGTGAAATGCAACTCTGAGCAGTGCTGCTTGCAGAGGCATATATTGTAATGAGCAAAAGTAAGAGGGGCCTGCCTGTCAGGACAGGAGTTAGAGATATTAAAATTTCATGTTTTAAATAAACCATATCTCCTATATGGAAATTTTACGAGCCATTCAATTCACCTGTATGTAGAGCTGAATAATACGTAAACCTAATTAATATTCTAGGATCTTTTTTTTTCAATTGCCACAAGTTAAGATTACAATCAAGTAAAAATGTACAAGAAGAAAATTACAAAACTCTAGTATTTACCATAAAGCAACTATTTCAGACAGAGCTGAGATTCAACCCTGTCCTCCAGACCCTGGTGGAAAGACAATCACATTTGTTATGACTAGGAGAGGTACCTACCGGGCTGTGATTGGCCACAGACATCAAGATAGGGTGCAGAATTCAGGTATCATGAACAAAACAGTTATGTCAGAGAACAGAACCCTATTCGCTGAAAGGAGCCAGAGAAGGGTGCAAGTTGTAAATAATTTTTTTAAGTGTTTAGTTTGACGCTGATAACAAAGGCAAAATAGGATACTTCAATGACTGAAAAATATTGAAAATAATTTTATCCTATTTAGTAGGTGTCATACAATGAGAGTTAATCATAACTTGCACCCAATTTCCAAATAGCGATTTATGATTTGAAATAGATTTTAATCTTTAATTATTACTCTTTTGTCTCACTCTAAGGAAATAAAGAATATCTCACTAAGTCCAGACAAGGAGCTTAGCCCTATTTTGATGTCTGCTACTCAAGCTACAGAATGTGTGAGTATCTGTACTCCATCAGCCTGCAAGAGTGAAGGACACACCCTCAATGTTTGCCAGTATCAAAAGCTAGACTTAAAGATTACTTCCATCCTGAATATACGGGGCCTGACAGAAGCAATACCTGCTTCACTGTGACTGGTAGGGTAATAATATAGATGTAATAATTCATAGCTTAAATTTGAACATTTCACCCAAAATGTCACATGTGTGCTTGAGTGTGATATTGTGATGTTATAGAATTATATGCTTATGATTTCATAATAAGGGGTTATTTGTACTAGACCCTGTATTTATGTTCCCTAACACCTCGCAGTACAGCGTTCCTCAATTCATCACTCCTTGAGTATCATACAGTACTACTTTGATTTCTTTCATAAATGCTTTTAATATGTCATGAGGTACTCTTATTTCTATATACTTATAACATTTGAAATCTAAATATTTTATTTATTGTTTATGTATCATTCATATTTATAGAAATATCAGTTTTTATCTTTATAAGAAAATACTCAGTTTATTTGAAAATCTCACAAATTACCCAGGGACATAGTCATCATTTTCTTTCAGATGTAGTTCTATGTCCAATAATATGTTTATGATTGGTAGAAGAATAACTAATATATTTATAATTATTTTATAATTACTTTAAACTTACCTTTTCAAACCATCCATTCAATACAATATTAAATACCTTGTAGATGTCATCTATTTATTAATCATATTATTTGGCAGCATGTTGATTTTTCCTCTCTTTTCAGGGACATTTATTTTGTCTTGTCATAGAAGAGTCCAGAAAGATAAAACTTCATGCAAGCAAGTGGTTATCAGAACAGCTTTTTATGATACATGATTCCTACATGCCAGAAGAAAATTACATTGAAAATGATGTAGTCTAACTAATAAGAAATATATTTGAAATTGAAAATTAAATATACTTTTGCATATCCTGATATGCTACTTCACTCGCCTCATTTGCATGCAAATAAGAGTTCAATAACTATTTTAATTGGTATATTCTCCCAAAAGCAAGGGAAGAAGATTCAAAATATATGTATTATTTTGTACAGGAAAGAATGTTAATATTCACCAAATAATTACCTAATTTACATAGTGATTAGACTCATCTGCAATAAAGTATTTTTATAAATATACAGAGAGAACATTAGACATGAAATTTGACAAGTGAAATAACAAGCAAATCTAATAAGGAAAATTGTGTGCAGGTGAAAGACTTCTAGCACATTATATTTAATATAACTTTATTGCTGATATCAGAATAATAAGCCAAATCCTTAAGCATTCCATGCATCATATTTGGTGGGTAAGAAGGGAAAAGCAAATATAATATAGTTAAAAAAATATTGAACATGATCAAACACATCTGAAAGAGATAAATTCCTCAGGGAAGAATTTCCACCTACATAATTTCAAGTAGAGTAATCTATTTTCTAATTAGCAAGGAAAAAATCCCCTGTATATGACCTTGAATTTAAAATATTAGCTCAGAGGGAATATTTACGAACCAAAGGCTCAAATGCATAATGAAAATACGGACATGACTTTTACTGTTGTTAAGGTTCTTTTTAAATCATACTTAGGCATAACCAGCCTATGCTGACTGACATTTATAGTATGGAAATTGGCTGGAATAAAAATGCAGTGGTGTTTGAAATTAGAAAACATTACAGAGGAGGCAGGTTAAATATTTGTGATGTTCAAAGCCATTTTTCACGGCAGAAGCAATACCTTTGTTCTTTTAGATCAAGCTTATATTCTAAGTGAGTTTTACATATTGAAATTATTTTAGTTCTCTAATGTTTCTTCTTTTGTCATTTTATATGTAGTTATTGTTCATTTTAGAGAAATGTATTTTTCAGCTTTTTAAGTATGATAAAGGAGGGAGGACTTCAGGATTTAAACATGGAGAATTTGTGAGTTAGAAGTGTGTGTTAAGTGAAAAACCAAGTAGCAGAATCAGTGAATGCAAAATGACCATGCTGATTTTAAACAACCTTTCGCTTATTTGCTTGTGGGTTTAGAGTGAGCTAGAAATAATAATAACATGAACAGTGAGGCTGAACAATGAAAAATAAAATAAAATAAAGAGACATGACTTTAAAAAATCCCAGTTCACAAGCTTCTTCCCCAGAATCTGGGACAAGATAGATTCTTGGACCTCTGGGAGAGTACTGAGGTTTTGTCTACACTGAGGTGGAACTATGAGGGGGACCCCAAAATAACCCTGGAATTACCTTCTGGGGGGGGGCTTGTACTACATGCTTCCCTTGCTAGGTGAGTGTTCTAGGAACCCACCTGTGTCAGGGTACCAGCCAGTGCTGTTGCGAGAAGCTGCATTCTGCTTCGGTGAATTTTTGAAGACTGTTTCGGGACATTTGCCCATTTCATGATGGGTGATTTACGAGTGCACCTGCCCACACTGTGCTGAGTGTTCAGCAGATTTTTGACCACAGATGGCATGACCTCCATGCCCCCCTCCCTTTTCACCCAATCTTACCCGGAGTGACTTTTTTGTTTGTTTATTTCCTTGGATGAACAAAGCCTTCAAAGGGAAACATTTTGCTGATGTGGAAGAGGTGAAATAAAAAAAATGGCATAAGCACTAAAAGGCTTCAAAATTGAGGAGTTCAAAATCTATTTTGAGTGGTGGATAAAACATCTCGATAGGTGTATTGCATCAAGTGGTGAGTACTTCGAAGGTGACTGAAGTTTAAACATGTAAGAGTAAATACACATTTTTTTACACATAAATTCTGGATTTTTTGAGGTCCCAGCTCATATAAGAAAGATAATGTCACTGTGAAATGTGTCTGGATTTCAGAGTCAGCCAGATCTGAATTGAAAGCTTTACCCCTTCACTCATATGCTACCTGACCCTAGGAAATTACCATTCAGAAGTTCAGGTTCATGTAAAACAAGAGTCAAAATAGTTGCTCTCAGGGTTATTGTGAGGATTGAATAAAATCGTTAATGAACATAATGCCTGTAGAACATGGACAATTTAATAAATAATGGTAAATATGAGAGTTATAGAAAATCCAGGAACACAGACTCCTGGGCTATTTCTCCTTCAGCAACTGATGCCCCTGCAATCCTGTAATATAAGCATTCTTCACCTGTGATGATTTCCATGGTATGTTTAAGAAAACTGACATTTAATATCCACTAGGGGACATGTCAATCATGCATGTATTTTGAGAGAGTAAATTAAGGTAATGATGGGAAGTCAAATTCTATATGGCTAAAAAATGTATAACGTATTTTTCAGACTATAAGATGCGCTCTTCGCCCCCCCAAATTTGGTAGGAAAATGGGGGTGTGTCTTATAGTCCGAATGTAGCTTACCTGGCTTGCTGGGGGGGGCAGTTATTTATGTTATTAAATATTTTACCACATTTTTGCTTCAAAATTTTATTTCCTATTTTCCTCCTCTAAAACCTAGATGCGTCTTATGGTCCAAAAAATATGGTAGTTATCTAAATGTTTATTTATATGTATTCATTGTCAAAGAGATGATGCTAACTCCTGAAATAAAGTTTTATTGACACTTTAACTGACACATAGTAGCAGCTTAAATTTATGAGAAGTGTATGTTTTTTAAAAAGTAGAGAATGTAGCAAAAGTCTGTGAACTTCAGAGAATCTAAGGCATTGAAGATATTTCTATGACGGGAAAGGACAGAAAAGGAGACACTCAGGAGAGCAATCCTGCTAAGCTCAATGAGAGAATGACAAATGCGGGCACCTATCCAAATGATTTTATACCGCTTTTGTAACCTTATTATCAAAACCAGACCAAGCAAAATACTGGCATGAGTTTTCCCAAAGAATACAAGAGGGGCTTAGCAGTAGAAAAGTCTGTACATGTCACTTTCCATAATAAAAGTTTTGAGGAAACACACAGATGCATTGAAAGCGTCTGATATTATTTAACGGTCATTTGTAATTTTAATTCTTTTCACACCAACATTAAAAGGAAATTTCTTAACTGAGAAACTGGTGTTCACAAAAAGCTCAGCAAAGAAAGTGCCATTTATCTATAGTGATTGGACAGTTGTTTACTCTAGAAAACTATATTTTGAAAGGCCTGTTTATTCTTTATGATTTGTGTCATGAAACCCAGAGCAAGTGTCAAATTGTTTGTGCTGAAGAATCATGATCTCTATAAAGGGGATGTTGCTTGACCCCTAACTTAATGAGATGAATTCAATTAAAGGAGAACGAAGCTAATCTATCCTGTGCTAGTTGTCAGCGTGAAAAACAAAAAGGATCGTTGTCTCCTGCACTTGGGTTGACACTCGCTCTGTGATGCGGCACCTCAGTTACTCCTGCTGCGGAAGTAGACAATATTACTCTTACCCCTTGGTACTCTCAGCGTGGTGGCTGAACCGGCAGCCGCAGTGTCACATGCGAGCTTATTAAATATTTAGAATCTCAATCAGATTCCACCCCAGACCTACTGAATCAGAGTGTGCATCTTAACAAGGTCGCAGAGAATTTATCGGCACAATGGAGGGCCTGAGCAATACTGCTCTAGGCTCCTGATCTTCCTGCCTTCAGAAATGCTGAGGCTCACTAACCGCCAAGAAGAATTGTATACCTTCGGAATAGAATATATGATATTTCCAAATGTTTTCTAATTCTTTGGTTTGTTTTACCTGAAAGTATGGGAATTTCTTGGTAACTTTAGCCATAATGATAATAATAATAGATAACAATAATTAAACTATTTCACTGTCCCAGGCACTGACCTAAGCTTTTTATTTTTCCAACTCCCCTGCAAATTGCATTACTCCACCGTACAGAAGAGGAAACGCAGAGACGTTGCAAACTCGCCCAGGGTGAAAGCTGTTAGGGTCCAGAGTCAGTTTTGGTGCCAGGGAGTCTGATTTCCTGGCCTGTGCCGTTTAAACTGTCCCAGGCTAGTGATCTGATAAGACAAATATATTCTTACATTCTCATCAGAGTATTTAATCTTTTCAGCTTGTTTCCAGCATATACCAGTATATTTAACAAAGATTAACAAGCACAATACATTACATTTTTAACTATATCCTAGATACTTTTTTTAAGCGTTCGCGTTCATTCATTTAGTTTTCACAACTGTGAATTTTGTTTTTTTTACAGGGGAAGAATTTTGTATTCCCTTTATGGATGGGGAAAAAAAAAATCTGATCCCAGAGACACAAGACTTGCCCAGAATCAGACTAGTCAGATATGAAGAGTAAAAATTAATAAAATAACCTATGGTTGCTGTAGAGATAAATTCAGTGTGATGCTTTTCATTCCAGGATTTTCTACTTGGCATTCTCTTGAGCGACTCCATGAAACAATATTACCTAATCCTGAGGACAGGGGTAACAAGTTCTCAAAAGTAATTTTAATTTAAAAATGCTTGCCTGTACAGCTCCTGTGACTATCTCCTTAGCTACAGAACCTGCCCTGAGGTGAAAGCTCCTTTAACAGAGAATGCCGAGTGCTGGAAAATGTGCAGGAGATACGTGGAAGGTCAGTGGAAGCCATCCCATTCTGGAACAGAGCTGCCTGCTGGAAAGGCAATGCAATCCACTTGTGTAATTGCAAAGTTGCTGGTGTCTGGATTGAAAAAAAAAAGAAATAAGAAACAGGGAATGTTAATTTTTTAAATTTAAAAATATACATTTTACATGAGTCCATTTTACTCATATGACATTCAGTAAGAAGCTATTTTGGATGCCAACTTTTCCATTCATTTATGCAAGTTCCACTATACAAGTGGTATGCCACTATTATCTCATTACATTAATGAAATAAATTTAATCAACAGATGTTGGTTATACTCAGGATGCTATATTTACAAAAGTCATGATTTAAGTTTATATCCGTATCCAAATTGGTTTTGTAATTGTTAGCAAATTTGCTATGTTAAACTTCCAATAGACATGTGCTGGTTATAGTTGTATTTGAAGTGTTTTCAACCCTAACAGCCATGCTACTTTTTTGTTTTTCCTTTTTAAATTTTTTCAGTTACAGTTTACATTCAACATTATTTTGCCTTCGTTTCAAGTGTACGGCATAGTGGTTAGACAATCGTATAAGATGAAGTTCATTTTAATTGTCTATTTAACCGACCACATACAAATGTTATCATTTTAATATAGTCAATATTAAAATCTATTAAAGAGATACTTAGTATTTCTAGGTCTTTGAAATAGGTATATATTTTAAAGTTACATCACATCTCATTCTGACTAGCCATAGTTCTGGTGCTCAGTGGCCGCCTGCAGCAAGCGGCCGCCATACTGCAGCATTGGACAACACAGTTCTGAAGGCTTTGAGTGCCTGAAAAAAATTAAACCAAGTTTGTATGTAAATAAGGCAGGAGTAACTCAATAAATATTTCTAATACCAGAGGAAAAATCCGTAAGGACATCATTGTTCACATATACCACTACCCTACTTCTCCGCCAAGGTCTGTGCAATTTTATCACTCATATTTTTATTCTTTTAAAAAACTTGGATAAAATAGCATGATGTTTTATTCTGATTTTTATTTCATAACATTATGAGCTTAATTATTTTTCATCAAATATTTTAAGAAATCATTTCAATAATTGCATAATATTCTGTATGGATTTTTGAGCATGTTTTAAAAGAAAAACCTTAGACCATTAGCATTTGGTGTAATTTTTCCATTGTAACCAATATCTGGAAGTCCTGCTATAAAAATCTTTGTGTTCGTATCTGATTTGGCAGACATGTTTGTGATGCCTTCTATGATAACCTGATTGCTTTCCAGAAAGACGGCACCAAGGAGATCCAGGATGGCTCTTTTACCACTCTGTCCAGTCCTTTTGTCATTTAGAAAAAGTGTTGCCACTTTAAGAGATGATATATTGGTTTTTAATTCTGATTTGTATTTCTTTAGTTACAGGTTGGGGAAATCTGTGTGTATGTGTTTCTTTGTGTGTATTCACAGTCCCTTTGTACTTCTCTTATGCATTTTCTGTTTCTGACCTTGACCAAGTTCTTTGTATATTGAGAGAATCAATTACTTTTCATCAGTTATGTTACATATATTTCCTAGTTTAAAAAGATATATTAACATGATTTGGGGTATTTTCAATTATGTGGTTGTATTTTCCAATAGGTTTATCCTTTCACTTTTATATTTACAAAGGAATTTTTCTCCCTGCTATTTTATTTTTTTATATTTAATGTCTTAATCCATATGGTATTTATTTTTTGAGAAAGTATGTAAGCGAAATATAATAACTGATAGCTGATTCTCCATATACCTTTATATTTCTTAATTGCAGAAGCTTTTAGATGCGTAGAATTAGGTATTTTATTAACTTAACAATTATTTCATTTTCTTATAAACTTGGAGCTATGTTTTGCACCAAATTGGTATAAGTCTTTTCCTAAATTGGTCTCAAATGATGTGAAAAATGTGAAGCTTAGAATTAACACACTATTTCCTGTACCTGCTCAGAGATCCAGTAGGTGGAGAAGCTGGAAGAGAAGGGAGGGAGCCTAATGAAGGGCAAATGCTGCAATGGTGATTTTTTTTCTCGTGCCGAAACATTTCTTCTCTGTGCTGGTGCAGTGTCTTGTTTGTGTTCCTCCCTGGCATGGCTTCCTTCTTTCACATTCAGCCCTGATAGAGCCACTATAATTGCCTGGAATGCAGAGAGAGCCTCATCAGGTGTAAACAGGTGGCAAGTTCCTCCACAGCCCAAGGCTTGATATATCTAGAACTAGACCTGCTTCCCAGAGTCCTGATGGGACCAGGTGTTCTCCCTCAGAACTCTCACTTCCTCATGCCCAACACATGTGCTTCCCCAAACATCACACATACACACAACATGCATACACACCTCAAGCTTCAAATATCTTTGTTCAGGAACATCAGGAGCATTCTGCCAGGTTTTCCTCCCCCAGCTTCCCCGGCACACAGGTGCTTCACTTGAGAGGAGTCACAGCTGACTCTTCAGTTCATCTCCGTCTTTAACAAAGTGGATCCAGCAGAAATGCTTGGAAGTTCCTGCATTTGAATTTCTCTTCTTTCATTTTAAGTGGTTTTTTTCTAATTTATATTCAATTGGTATATTCATTTGGAAATCTGGAAGTGAGCAAGTTAAATGCCTGTTACACAGTTATTAAGTGAAAGGCATCATGTCACTGACATACTAACCATACTGTTAATGCATAACTGCTTAGCATTTGCTTGTGCTAAATGCATGCATGTCAGAAAACAGTACAGAATGTCTCCCCAGCACAAATCCAGCATTATGTTTGCAGGTGTTCTTGCAATAGCATTGAAAGAGCCAATGCATTTGAGTGTATTTCACTTGCTGTCAGCAGATTCTTCAGCAGAAGGGAGAATAAAGTTAATATATGGAATATCTTGCTTGCACACGTGGAAGGCACAGGCTTTTTCTGTCAGTGGCCATGCATTTTGCACATATTTTCAGTAAAATGATATAAACCTTCATTTAAAAAGCTGCTGATGGAGTACTCTCTGATTTTATTGAGACTGTAATGATGAAAAAAGCCATCCTTTTGGTGCCCTCCCTGGGGTTATGCTGCACATCTCCTTTCCAATAACTGCATATGGCAATAACAAGCCAGTGGCTGTATGGGATAATTGGCTCCTCCTCGCTGCATTTATGGGTAGTCAGTCTGAGAATTACTGAGATTGAACAAAAGCCATAGTGACTGCAAAACTGAGGCCCATATTGATCTAGGAATATGATGGATCTATCAGGTCCAGTCAGAATGCATCATGCTCTTGGTGGAAGAGTTCTTTCTGCAGAAATGGGAATAATTATTCCCACCAATGAAACACATGAGACAGAAGTGCACACACTCACAAAGGACTCTAATAGAACCTTGAACATGAAAAAAAATAGATTTTTATGGGAGTTCCTGTTTGGGAAAACATTACACTGAGGATCTCTATGTCTTTCTGAGTTTCCTTCAGTCTATTTGGGTGTTTTTATTTTTTAAACAATATATTCACATTTTTCCAACTCTGGTTTAAAAACCTCCAGCTGAAACAGAAAAAGGCAAATTCATTTATTGTATGTGAAGTAGGCAGTAATTGCATTGAAAAACCCCCAAACACAGAAATCAGAACCAGCTGGAACCGAGCATGTACGGGGAGCAGCGCACAGAACTTTCCACGGCCTGCAGCAACGATGTTGTACAAACGGTCCCTGAGGTGTCTCCAGAGCTTCACGCGCAGTGAAAAGAAATTAGATAATGCTAAAGACCTACCAGATGGGTATTCAATCAGCACTTTTGTGTAAAATTCTCTCCGTAAATTGAATATTGAAGAAAGAGCTACATTGAAATTATGAAATTAACATCTTTGTTTTCTAGCACTCCTCCCTGACGTGAATGTTTAGCACCAAGACTACTAAGGGCAAAGTGTGTGTTACGTAAGTTACAGGACACATGGAAATAAGTATTAAGGATAATCTGAAGGTAAATGGATGAAAAAACAGAAAGTATATTATGGGAAAATGAACAAAGGAGGAATTCTCAATGCCCTTGAATTAAGATTTTAGATAACAATTGCCTTTTTAATAAAAATAGACTTTTAAAAAAATAATTGTCTCCTTACAGAGTGCTGCAACTTTCAAATATATGTGTCTTGCTGTACTAAATCCACCTGTTTTTTTATAAGTCCCTTTATAATCAAACTTTACCTGGATAAACATGTATTCTCCTGCTCACTAATATAGAACTTATTCTTTTTAAAAAAATTATTTTATTGTTGTTCAATTACAGTTTTCCTGTATTTTCCCCCACCACTCCCCCCACCCCATCCAAACCCACCTACCTCCCTGTTTCTACGAACTTACTCTTACCAATCTATTCTCCACTATATACAGTGTATGCTGTCATCAGCATTGCAAGGCAATATTTCTCTAGGAATACCCTCTCTTTTACTTTCACATAAGGCTCAAAATGTATAAATAAAGGCACTGTTAAATATATAGGTATAAAATCAATATCGGTGCAATATTAAGAAAACTACAGATTTGGAACCAAGAACAGCAGTGTTGGGAGTCTGTAGAGTGTTGGAGTTGGAATTGTAGGGTAGGAGAGAGTAAATTTGGATTATCAGAGTTTGCTCTGTGATCGACTATTCTCAAAGTGTTATGACTGGAGAAGAAATAGACTCTAAATCTCCAATCCTATCCTGTAAGACTTTTCTTGGAATTATAGGTGGAATATAATACAATGGTGGACTTTGGAGTATTCTTTAGGTTGTGCTGACTCATACCTCTTTCATTTCACTGTATGTTGGAATTAGCTGTGGTGACACTGAGCTTTGAGTACTTATCCACTTACTGTACATGTAGGCACGGCCATGTGAATTACAGGAGAGGTGATGTTACATTACATATAGAAAAGTGTTGGGAACAAAAGTGATCCACAAGTGTAGCAGTTGCACATAGTCTGCTCCGGGACTCAGGGCTTTCCTGACAGTAGTGGCACAAGTGGCAGTGGTCTTCCATGTTACGGCACAGGCAGTAGGTAAACATTTTTTGGCAAGTGAGTCAGAAGGACTACCATTCACTCACATCCATACTGGGAAAGAAAATTAATAGGCGTTAGATTTAAACAAGTTTACTCAAGAGTACTGAATTGTAAACACAATATTGTAGGACATTATTTGTTAGTTAATTGTAGCTAATAATCAGGATGACCACACATTCCCATTTGCTCTGGGTGGTTCCCTGTGTATTCCTGTTGTTCTTGTATATTATTAATAGTACCCCTTTATTCTCAAAGTTGTTTCTATTTGGATGGCACATAATATGGCCACTTGACTAATCCATATTGAGCACTAATTACATGAATGTAATATTCTGAATGCTCCATGAATTAGCTTTGAACGGCACAACTGCCTTAAAAGATAGTAAAATTATTTTTACTTTTCAAATGAGGGAATAGAAACCCAAGGATTATCTTTCAAAAAATGACACAACGATGGAGGTTAAGGAAGCTGTATAGAGCACTAGTCAGAGAATTTGGATAAATTTTGCTTAATTCTAACATAGAATTATTGATAATAGTGTTAAATTAGTATTAAATATTTAGTAAGGTAGTTAGAAAGTAGTTAGAGATTATTTCCCCAGAGTTAGCAGATCTAATTATTTAAGAATGATGACACCCAACATTTTTCAAACAATGTTACCTATGATACTCCCACTGGAAGACCACAGATATTTGGGGGAGGAGACTTGGAAGCTGGAGCAGGAGTGGATTCAGATACTAATGAGGTGGCCTCTCCAGCGCACGGACATAAACTGCGCAGTTCTTTAGCACGTGAAGAGTGTCCTGCAGGTCTTCAGTACCTACAGGCGCATGGGTTCCTGAGAGTACTCAGAACAGGGTAGAATCAGAAGGTCAAAAATTTAATCACTATTGGAGTCACTTGTTTTATTAAGGAAGATATTAATATCTCTATCCCAGTAGAAGGCTGTTAACCTGAATGACTCTGGGAGCTATTTGTAAGATATTAGCAGTGGGGATGTTCCTCTAGGATAACAGGGATTGGCTCCACTCAACCTCTTCATAGGTTGCTCAGTGACAGATGTTCATAGTTGCTCAGTAAGTGCTCTATGAATGGTTTTCGCAAGTAAGCATATTTGCATATGCTCATATCCACGAATATTTAGCCATATTAAATATACCTTGAAAAATTATAAAAATTCAGTTCAACTTGAATGAGTAGCGCATTGACAATAAATTACATTTGGTAAAACAACACTCTATTTGATGTCTTGGGGTCCAAAACCATGACTATTCTATCCAACTTGTCCTTGGGGTCTGTAATTTTCCAGTTCATAATCCTTGCTCATTTTACATAAAATTATTAATCTTAAGTAATGGGTATGTTTAAAGTTTACTTCATGCATTATCATTGCATTTCCCAGAAAGTGTTGTTTTCCCTCTAGAATAGTCTGCAATGTGTCGGCGGCCTGCTTGCTTAGGGCCCTAAGAATGATTTTCATGTGTTGTTGCTTGACCCTGAGAATCTCCCTCTGTCTTACCTCAATGCTCTATGTCTGTCTTTTGTTGTTTGACCTTATAAGTCTGTGTTCTTCTTCTGTACCTAAAATGGACGTGGATTCCACAATTTTTAGTGGTTAGAATAATTTCTGGTAGAGTATAACAACTGAAAATAGATTCCTCTAATGCAAAGAACATAAAAGTCATTATATTTTCTATGTAATAGTAAAAACATTAAACCTGTTTGCCAGAATTCAGGAATACCTATAACAATATTGTCTTAATTAACAATCAGTTTTTCTTTTGTGATTCATAGTGGTTATAAATAGGCATTTATATATATCTACTAAAACATTCTAGCTAAAACACTTGACATTTTATTGTTAAGTATTACTGTATTGATTTTTTTATACAGAAAGTAATAATATGTGTTTGCTCCCTCATCTCTAGCATTGCAAGCCTGCTTCCTACTTCTCTGGTCCTAATGGGAAGATACAGACAAACCATATAATACTTTGTACTGGACAAAATTGACAACCCAACATTTGTACCCTCACTTCTGATAGTAACTCAACTGTCTTTCAAATATCATTTCTCATTCATGCATAATAGATGTTTTAGGGTAGGTGAGCCTCACTCTTAACCCCAGATGTGTGTTCTGATTGGTCCAAGCAAATTGAGTAATCTAACTTCCGTGGCCAATACAGTAGGTTCAGCTTCCTGACATCAAAATAACCATTAGAAGTTTTGTTTTATGCTGCAGTAGAAAACACCTTCAAAGTAATTCAAGATGTCCTAACTAATATTTTTATATTATTTATTTAATAACTACTTACAAATAAAATATTGCAATTTAGATATCTGAATATACATATATATCTGATATATATGTAATATATATACACACATATATTTCCTATGTAATATATATCCACATATATATCTAAAGTGTGTGTGTATATATATATATATGGATTGATATATAGAGATATAAATATATAGATATCCCCAAGTGTTAACAAGATTTCCTCTTAAAATCTACTGTTAATGGAAGCACAGCCCGAAGTACTTCCAGAGAGGTACATATATTATGGAAGCTACTGTAACTATTCAGTTTTATTCTCAAAGGACAGTAGAAGATGTTCTGTTTGGGGGAACTTTTTAGACAATGATACAGGAAATGATGTCTAAGCAGAAATCAAAATTCTAACTAAGATAACTAAATTATGTCCACCTAAGCTAAGCAGACAGAAGTCAGAGTTCAGGACCGTGGAGGTCCATGGAATTTGTGGATCATGGTACCAGAAAAAAATGGAGTGGCAGGGGCAAAGTGAAGTCCATGTGGAACTACACCTGTATCACTGGTTGAGGCCTAGATTAGTTTGCAAAGTCTAACCAAAATCAGACCCTGTAGGACAGGACATTGAAGTGAAATGCCTGAAGTCAGACAGTGTGAGGTAGGATATGTTGCAATGTTCTGCCCAGTCTGAGTAGAAATGCCATGTTTCACGTTGTCTTGAGATCCCAGAAGGGCAAATTTTACAAGTAAGGATTACCATCTACAGTAGGGTTTATACGATAAGACTAATGAGGATGAAGAGAGACATGGTTAAAGAAGGAATAAAAACCCAGCCTGACTTGATTTTTTAAGAAAACCACTAGTAATTTAATTGTTTATCAGAAGAAAAGTAAACTTTTAGAAAGGAAGACAATGTAATGCAGTAATGCAGACTCCCTATAATTTAATATCTACAACCTCTAGTATAAAAGAAGAAGAAAAATATACAAAGAAGTAGGAAGATATGGCCACTGATTAAGACAAAAAAAACATGTAAGAGAAATAGACTCCAAGATGACACAAATTTTGGAATTAACAAATGCTACAAAACAGGTATTATAAAAAGAAACAGGTGAACATAAGTGAACAAATAATGATTTTCAGTAGAAAGAAAGAAACTATAAAAAAGAAGCAAATGGAAATTCTAGAACAGAAAAATACACGATGTCAGATACTAAAAAATGACTAAGTTTAATATAAAATTAGAAATTGCAAGAGGGAGGAGTACTAGTTTAAAAAATAGAAATCAGTCAACCTAAAGAAAGAGAAAACAACTTAAAAAATATGAACAAAACCTCAGTTAAATGTAGCAGTATACCATGTGTATTTCAAGTCTAAAAGAAAGGAAGAAAATATTAAATAAATCAAAATATGTCCAACTTGTTAATAAACAGCAACCTACAAATCCCAAAATCTCAGCCAACATAAGTAGAAAAATTTAAAAAAACATAGTCAAACTACTGAAAATAAAAGATAAAAGGGAAATGTTAAAAACAGCTAGACACAGTAATATGGGAATGACAAAATGAGTAATGCTTAATTCCTTATTGAAAACTATGAAGTCCAGAAGATGATGAAAAGACTTGTGAACAGAGCTGAAATGGGAAAAAAAGAATGTTGTCAATTCAAAATTCTCTATTCAATATTTTCTAATAGACAAAAGCTGAAGGAATTTGTCATCTGTAAGACTACAGTAAAAAGAAATACTAAAAGAAATGTGTCAGGTTGACATAAAGTGACACTACATGGAAGCTTGAATGTTTAAGGAAAAAAAGAGTATTGAAAATGGCAAACATGGTAGCAAATGTCAAAATATATCTTGTTCTGCCCTGGCTGGTGTGGCTCAGTGGATTGAGTGCCAGCCTGTGAACCAAAGGATCGCTGGTTCAATTACAGATCAGGGCACATGCCTGGGCTGTGGGCCAGGTCTCCAGTTGGAGGTGCATAAGAGGCAGCCACACATTCTATTTCCCTCCTTCTCTTTCTTCTTCCCTTCCCCTCTGTCTAAAAATAAATAAATAAATATTATATATATATGTACATCTTGTTTCTTTCCTCAATTTTTAAGTATTCCAACTGGTAGCTTCAGTAAAAAGTAATGTCACATAAATTCCTACAGATGTGAAGTGAAACACATTCATAGTAAAAAGGATGTTGTTAAATGGAAATATACTGTGGGTCAATTTTTCCATGTTTCTTTAAGTGGTGCGAGTCATACTTTAAGGAGACTGTATGCAGTAAAGGAGGTGATATGTAATCCCCAGAAACCTTATAGAACCTCAGAACATTCCATTTCCTTTATAGAATGTCACCAAGAGGCTTTCTAAGGTGACCCTAACAAGGGCAGTCTCCACTCACACTGAGATCAGATTACTTTATATTCTACAAAACCTATCAATACCAAAAGACATTTACATATTTCTTTTTTTTTTCTTTCAATTGCAAAGTAAATTCCTTGAGGGAGAAACTTGGCTTTTTAATGCTTTTTGATAATGTATACACAGTGCATTGAACAGTGTTCAGCCCATTGAAGATACAAAATTAATACCTCTTAACAAGCAAAAGAATGAATGTGAGGCCCGATATTAAGTGCTGAAATATGAAGCTGAAAAGCAAAATTAGAAGTCTGGCTAGGTGGTATAATATTTATATCTTTTTAAAAGCCTTTGCTCAAAAATAATATGTTTTTAGTAAGCATTGTCCTTAAGGTACAATTATTGAGAAGTAACCAAAGATTTTATTTCTTAAAAGAAATCTATGAAGGTGTAAGTCCCCAGAACTGGGAACACCATCAATAGCAAACAACGGAATGTAAGTTAATTGACATAAACAGAAAACTTGGTAAGCACATACAAGGGGCTATGCATGGCCTCAAAGGGAGGGAAAATAGCCAAGATGGGAAACAAAAAGATATCCAAGACAATAGCTTCATAATTTTTCCCAGGTCTAATCATGAATGAGAGTTTGATTATATCTAGTACCATTAGAATTTTATTGAAACAACCAAACCCCTTTTCCTCAATCCTTAAAATTACTGTATTATGCAATGACAGTTTCTTAAAATGAAAAAAGATCAATCCCACAAATTTTTTAAAAAATCAATTATCCAATGAGAAAGAGATGGATTACCATTGATTGCATCCTGCCTGTGTTAGAGATGATGGATGACTGCCGTCACGGCATTGATCTCTGGGAACAGGCTCACACGGGTCTTGCATGGCTTATTGTGGGGCCACCCACCCAGAGAATGCATAACAGACGCAACAGAGCCCACGTTTTGCATTTTATCCAGGTCTTTCAGCTCTTCTTTTGTTCATGTAACTTTGAGTATGTCCCTAAACTCAAGCATTGTTATTTGTCTTTAAAAAATTGTTTAGATAGATGACTGTTAAAGAACTTCTGGACAGACAAGCGCAGTAACAATGAGGAGCAGCCCTACAAAGGATCTTCTGACAGGCGCTGTAGTTTGTTCCTGAGTGAAGCATCTGAAAGCTCATCTTGTAACTCATACAAATCTTTCACATTTTCAAATAACCAGGGGACATGTGAAATATTATAGGTTGATTCCAAACTGCAACATTTTAGGATGATAAATAATATTTCCAGTTCAGGTTCGATTTCTATACTCTGTAAAATATTTATACATACACACACATATATATTTATACATATATATGTGTGTGTATGTATAAATATACATATTTATACACATACACACATATATATTTATATATGTGTGTGTATATATATACATATATGTGTATATATATTTATATACATATATTTATATTTATAAATATGTATATGTATATGTATATATAGTTTAGATCAAAAGTGACTTCTTAGTTGATACATTGTGACTTCTGGGAGACTATTTTTATTTAAATTTATTTAAATTATGCATTCTTTCTTGAAAGGCATCTCAACTGCAGACTCATCTACGGTTCCAAGAATTACATGAAGTCAGGGCTGGTAACAGGAGCCATTCGAGATTGGACAATGCACTACTGTTTCTTTGAGTGTTTACTGAATACAGCAGTTAAGCTAAACTGCCACCTCCTTTCCTCACTGACTGGCTGATGAGCAAAGCTGCCAAATGTGCATTAACAAGGAGGCTTGTTGGAACTCTGTTAAACACTGTGATGCCAATTAAACAGGACAAATATTAACTTATCCTCATCACCATATTTGTGGTGCTCTCAAAAAAGAATATGCAGGAAAACAATGTTGGCCAGTAAGCATAGCAGACGTAGGAAATATATGTTTGTCTATGTCACACATTAACCAAGTCAAT
Source organism: Desmodus rotundus (assembly GCF_022682495.2). Classification (NCBI taxonomy): domain Eukaryota; kingdom Metazoa; phylum Chordata; class Mammalia; order Chiroptera; family Phyllostomidae; genus Desmodus; species Desmodus rotundus. The sequence continues at coordinate 70,798,897 of NC_071389.1, read as the reverse complement.
TTGACTATTCAGCCAATATGAGTTTTTTATTTTATTTTCTATTTTGGTGGAAGTTGGTAAATTCCCGGGTTAAAAGAAAGACAATGCATTATAAAGGAGGAAACTTTTATTACAAATTTCGCCCAATGCAGCAACATTTACTAGTAAACAAGGATAGGATAGTCATACAATTATCCCCGCGACACGGTATGAAGTGGGGAAGCCTTGCCACAGGCACAGGCGCGGCACTGAAATGAATGGCCATTTTGCAGACGCAACACCAAGAACTAAAAGTAACTAACAGCTGACTGTCATAGAGTGGTGTTAACTGGAACGTATGTTTAACACATACATTAAATATATTTTGATAGTAACATAATTGATAATTATTTTAATGTAAATTACCAAATAGTCATTTTAAATAGAAAATTTTCATTTGAGGGTATAGCTTAATAACATAGCCAGGAGTTAACATCTGTCTTGTGAGAAGTATACTAAAAAGAAAATAAATAGAAATAAACCTTCTCAAGACTCTGTGAAAGTCTTTAGATTTTCTTTGTATGAGCCTTACCATTCTGTTTTTCAAGACTTAATAAAATTTATCTTGAATTACAACATGGGAAAATAGAATGTAGAACAGGACTTTAGTGCCAGCCATTATTTGTAACTGGGGCCTGAAATCAGATGAATTAGATATTATTATTATTATTATTATTATTATTATTATTATTAGAATGTATGGGAAATTGAGAAAACACTTTTTGAGTTGTTACATTGCTATAAGCTGATATGCCAGATTTGGGGCAATTAGAGAGCAGACTAATAGATTATTTATGTCAGCTATTTTTATACAAAAATACTCTGATGAACTAACAATGCAAATTAAGGGAAGGAGAATAGGGAATAAACATTCATTAAATGCTTATGTTTCAAGCAAAGTACTAGTTGTGATCACATACGCTGTCTCCTTTATTATTTATACTATCAGTGAGCTAGGGGATATTGTTCTCATGTTTGTGGATGACAATACACTGTGGCTCATGCTAAATAGAGATACAAATATCAGACAGTTCTGTAAAATTAAATTTAAAAACTTCAACATGTGGAGTGTGAGACATCTAGATTTCTCCCTGAAAACACAAGTTTTTATTGATTTTATATCATATAAATGCAGTTGAACCTTAACTCTGAAATGTAATTTTACCAAACCATCACTTCTTTCCTAGAAGGTCATGCTGTAGTTCTTTGCATTCATGGGCCCAAACATTTTGTCATGTTTGTATTATTTTTGTATCCTCGGAGTATATAAAGATGGTGTTTCCTTGAAAATGAGTGTTGCCTTCAGTTTGACTCAGGATGGTGGAGTAGGATGTTTCCTACATCTGAAACTCTTGCCCTTGTAGGTATTCAGTATGTGATGGAATCCATAGAAAGTGTAGTATCTGCCTTCAAAGAGATTATTTTTGCCTAGAAATTAAGCCAACCTTTTGCTTGGTATGCAAGAACTCTAAATATTGTTGGATTGAAACGGATCTGTCTTGGCTTAGAAGGGTTCTTTTGCTCTTTACTCATAAGACCGTAGAAACCAAGAGAGGACATACATAAGTTATATTGTAATTGACACTCACCCCCAGAATTTTGCTAATGGAGTAGGAAGGGCTAATAAGGGCTGAAGTTTACCAGTAAACAATATTCTTTGTAATGGGCTAATGGGAAGATATAAAGATTGCCAACCTCACTGCTCAGACCTGCCCTTCCTTTTTAAAATATTGATACTTGTTCTGTCGTCACTTACAACCCTCTGTTGTGGCTAATTGGAGGCACTTAATCCCACTGCTAGCTTCTTGCTATGATAAATATTTAATCACAAAGGGGAAAGCTCCTTTTCCAGAACACACATTAGTCTGTGACTTGAAAACCGAACAAAAGGCCCTGTTACCTGGGAAGAGCCCTCACTCTTGAGTCCAGGGTTGAGAAAGGTCCATCTAATTACCTCTGCTGAGAAACCGTAGTCTCCTTCACTGACTGTCTGACATTTAGACTTTTCTCCCCTCACCTCTTCCCATTGGTGTGAAAAGGAACTGAATACAAAACGATAGTCCATTTTGCTAGCAAATTCTTTACCCATCACAGAGTGAGGCTATGGGTACGTGGTATGTCACTCTAACTGTGTCATTTTTCTCCCCAATTAAAAATAATGGATGTTCTTGGCCTGTCAGGCTGCACAATATTCCTGTAGGGAGGAAATAAGTTGATATCTCCACAGAGCCATTGTCCACTAATTTGAAGTTCAAGGTCTGACTACAATCCATTTCGATGTCTCCTACTTACCAGAGTGTCACTGAGAATCCGCCCTTTCCATGGAAAGGCTCTGACAGGCACTATTGCAGCTGAACCCATTCTTCCTGAGACAATTTTCATGCAAACTGGGAGTGAGAAAAGATGATCACCTCCTTGAGTTACTCCACCATGTTTCCTGAAGGAGTCTTCTGAATTTGTCCACAGCTGTTTCATCACTGGAATGTTAATATATGGTATTGGCCAATTTTCTGTGACAAATGCACTTTGAGAACATACAACAAAAAATAGAAGCTCTTGATATTAGAAGAGAATAAAAGATATATAGCCATGATTGGTTACAGGAAGCAAAGTATTCTACTTATTTGTGTATAGGTTAGTCTTCATATTTTGATTCTCTAATACAGAGAAGAATATCCAAGTTTTCTGTCCATTTTTGGAAAACTGGACTGCCAATTATTAATAGAATGAATGCTGGCAATCCGAATGTTAGACACAAATAATTGAAGAGGTGCAAAAACATTTAATTAAATCTTGTAATCCAGAAATAATTTTTAATAGTTATAAAACATTTTATTCCCCTTCAATTATACCCTACTTGCCTTCAGGCTGTTCTCTTTGAAAAGAAAGTGTTGCTGCTGAGAATGACATCTTTCCTTGAAGGAAATTATATTCTGAGTTATAACTGGAGCCACTATTAACTACTCTATGAAACCTATGACTGTGTGCCCCTATATAAAGACTGTAAAATATGTGTAAAAAAGACTATCAAATTAAGAGAAAATATAATAAAAACATTAAAGGGATAGAACTTAAATTATTTCAACACATGATCATTATGCCCAAACTTAGTAGTGTTCTAATAACTAGGTCACAGACAAGATAGAGCATTCTTAAGGGGAATAAACTGACGCGGATGCGCCAGATGACGCAGATCCCGGCCCGCAGGATCCGGTGTTGTGGCGGCAATATACACATACACACGGACTACAGAAATCCCGTGGAGGTGAAGGGATGGAGTGGCCACTCCCTCAAGAGGAGAGCGTCCTGACCCTTGCCTTGACAGGCTTTTATTGTTTTTCTAGGCCCCTTACATCAAAGATGGTCCTCCTTTACTATGCAAAGGTTTGCTTTGGGTGGTTATCTTTTGCAGACAAAGGAGAGGATGTCGCTGAATACATCAAAGGAGGATATTTGCAATGTAAAAGGAGAAATGGTTGAATGGGCTATGCTCCATACCTGGAAGGTCTACCCTGATTTTAGGAAGATAAAGATACTGAGTAACATTTGCTTGGCTCAGTGTGAGGGAGTTTTATCAAGAGCAAGCTTCCTAGCAGTCAAGGTACAATGCAGGCCTGATTCCCCATTGGAGAATCTATCCATGGACTTGGGTCCTGCCCACCAACCTTGCTCCCCACTGGCTTTTCCAAGTGGGGGCTGAGCCACATTTCCGACGCTGGAACAGTTCCCCACAATAAACCATGCTTAGCTATACATATTAAATTTTTTCAATTTAATATCATGTAATATTTTCCCATTGTAATTTCTCAAAAATTTGTTGAGGATTCTCTGGGATGCAAGCTATAATAATTCAAACCATATAGCATAAGTAAAGACAAATTTGAAGTTAAAAAACTGTTATTTTCCACTTTAGTTCATTGGCTATTTTTTCTTTTTATATTTTCAGCAAATATGCTTTAAATGGATATATATATCCATGTTTTGCTATGTATAATGCAAACCCATGTTTTTGGCCCAAACTTTCAGGAAAAAATCTTTTAATTTTTTAATTCAATTATTTATTTATTTATATTTAGATATTTGGTTTTTGTATTACAGAGAAATTTTAACATTTATTTTTTAACATATTATGGTACAACAAAGTTTATGTAATAAATAATTACAAAACACAACAGATACACAGTTATTTCAGGTATCACCCATGTATAATGCACATCCTTATTTTCCCCTCAAAAAATTGGACAAAAAAGTGCACATTATACATGACAAAATACAATAAATTTGCAGTTAAAATATTAGAAACTTTTATCTTTCTCTAGTTTTTTTAAGATTATATCTTAAATATTTATTCTTATTCTAATGGCCCTTTTTACAACTATTTTAAGGAGTACCTAACCTAGCATTTCACCTTCCCTAACATTAAGTTAATTTACATTTTTGTATGTAGATAATTTTAATTGGATCATTTATGCATATGCATTTTACGTCTTCTTGCAACTTATAAAAGTTCAAGTAAATTTCCTCACATAAGAATCAACACATTTAAAATCTTTCCCTAAGTTATAAGAGCAATAGCCTTAAAATTTAGAATCTTGCTACTTCAACTCTTATCCCTAAGAAAATGTTGGGAAAAATTTGAAAATCACTAGAAGATGAGAGTTTAGAGAACAATTGTTTTTTGTATTTTTTTTCCACCAGTTTTATGAGTTTTAAGAGACTAGAGAAATTTCCTGTGTGAGGAAATATTAAGTAGCATTTCACAGCAGGCAGTGGTATGTTTTTGTTCTTGAGTTCCATAGTTCCATAAATGCACATCAATTAATCTAAAAATATCTAAGGGGTAGGAGCTGGAGAAATATATGACAATAAATCTATGTAATTCAAAATGTCTAATTTTACAGAATAAACCGAGGTGCAGCTAAGAGAGGGTCTTGTTTCCTTATTCCCAGTCCAGTCATCTTTGGACTATAACCATATTTCTCCTTTAATGGAAAGCAAATAAACTACAGAATTTCTAGGTAGAAATAAACTTTGATTTTAATTTTGATTGAAATCGAAATTAAAAAACAGACTGCGATTTAACAAATAACAGGCAATGGAGGTCATGGATTAAAAATGAGTCTCTAATACAGTGATATCATAAGATATTTGACAATAATACAGATAATATTAACTAAAATGCCTTAATATCATACAGTTCATTAATTATAGTGGAATTAGGATACAATACCCTGTTTGGGTTCTACAGTTGACTTATGGAGTGCATTCAAAGGAGAAGAAAGTATGTAATTAATTATTGAATTCTCCACATATCTAAGGAAAACACTTTAGCCTCTGTTAAGCCAGTATAGGACAAAACCATTGTTGGAAGATAGTGATTTTTAAGAAAATTTCAAGTATAGGAAAGAAGATGTTTCAGAAGGTGCAGAGAGGTGACATATTACTATTAAGACCAGAACAAGAAGTGGATTGGAAATGGATCAGGAGGGACGTAGGTTAGACATAACAAAACACAGTGCAATGGTTTTGAAACACAACTTCAAGTTCACGTTATTTTATGTGCTGTGAAAGTATCTCCCCAGGAGAACTAGACAATGTGAAAGGGAAACAATGGCAATATCTGTCCAGAACATTAATATAGATGTCTACATAAAGAGAAGTTAGCGAATTCTGATTCCCTTTCCAACCCTAGGATTCAGATTATCATTGACTAAAAATGCAGAATCTCCAGCTAATCACATCTCTAGACTTCACATATTTAAACTAAGAACGATAAGTCATGCAGAATCTTATACAAAGTCATTTAACTCAAAATAGAGAGTGATCTCCTCTCTTTCAGAAGTTGGTTAAAACAAAAAAAGAACTTATGTGAGACACAGTTACAAGGCAAATGACGTATGGCATATAAATGCCAATTAATATGAGACAGACACACATATTCAGTAGATGGGTCCGTAACAAAGAGAGAGTTTGGGGTGACATTTAATCTTATTTTAGTTAAATGGGATACTGAAGTACATGCTTCTATTTTACCAAAAGAAAAGCTTATTAAAATAAGACCTTTGGAACAAGACTCTATTTTTTTCAGCTTAAACTAAAATTAGTTCATATTTTATGTGATACCAATCTGTTGCCATAGTTAACATTGCAAAAGAGGCAGAGAAGGAAAACATATCAAATACAGTTCTTTCATAACATGAAGCTTTACTGGGCTGTCTTAGTATTTACTGGGCTCTTTCTTCACTCATGCCAGAGTAACACTACCACAATCTGACACTCTGTTCCAAGGGAATAAGACTAAATTACACAACATCACAATGCGTATTTAAGGAAATCTGTATTATTTTCTCACTGCTGTTGTAAGAAATTACCACAGCATTAGTGGCTTAAAACAATATGAATTTACTATCCTATAGTTCTAGAAGGCAGAAATCTGAAATAAATCTCATGGGGTTAAAATGAAGGTGTCATTGAGGCTGCATTCCTTCCTAGTGACTCTAGAGAAGAATCTACTTCCTAGCATTTTCCCGCCTTCTAGAGGCTGCCCACACTCCTTTACTTATGGCTGCCTTCAAAGCCAGCAATGGTAGTCTGGGTCCTTCCCTGCCTCCCTCTTTCATTTTAAGTACCTTGTGATTATGTTGAGCTCATCTGAATAATCCAGGATACTCTCTCATCACAAGGTCAGTGATTAGAAACGTCAATTTAATTTGAACCCTTAGAGCTCTCTACAACGTAAGTTAACATAGTCTCAGGTTCTAGAGAATAGGACATGGGCATCTTTGCTGAAGAGAAGAGAATTATTCTTCCTACTACAGAGTCAAATTGTTCCCTACCCCTGCCCACTGACACACATACATATGGGACAGTGAATCATGGTATGTGCAGATAAACTTGGAGAGTTCTCCTTACCTCAACTTTAGGGAAAATAAGATTCCCTTTGGCAAAACACTTTTTTTCTGTGTCAAAACTAGGGTTGTTGCCATGCATTTTAGCCAGATTTTCCATCTCATCCTCATTCTCTAAATGACATTATGAAATGACTGAATTAACTATTTAATGGGAAATGCTTAGCAATGCAATGAGACCAAGAAGAAATACATCCGTGTGCAATCAAAGTGAGAGGCAGTGCCACCTAGAGAGGCAACGGCCAAGAACTGGTTCATTATGAGAGGGCTATAAAGGAATGAACATTTTTGGAAGAGATAAAAACAGCTGATCCAATTTTACATTGTGGTTTTCTTGTTTGTTTCACTGGTAGAGTCTCAAGTGTCCCATCCAGAATACCACATGGATTAAAAAGAAATATTCTGACGTATCTCTGAAAAGGGCTTCAGTACCTTCATAGTTGCATTGTAGATGGCCAATATGTCATGTCACACAACAAGCTGTGACATCTGGACCTTTTATGATTGAGAGCAATTCATTAAATCTCATTTTAGAAGATTTGGCAAACCCTATGTTGCTGATTTTCTAGACAGAGAGAATTTGACCAAATATTAAGACATTGATGGTTCCACCAGTAATTTATTAAACTGGCTTGAATTTCATGTTGACTGATAAGTAATCTTTCTATAGCCCGAATCACAACACCCAAATAGTACTATCCTTTAATATGCTGTCCAAGTATTCTTAAATCTAAATGCAGACTCATTGTCAAAGTTTCCTTTGAAAGTTCTGTTGCAATCAAAACATTTCAGTGGTCTCTAACATCAAATAGCACCATGCTCAAGGCTTTCTTTCTACAGCCAAAGAAAGCCAAATCGTTTAGAGTATGGTCTTTTCATTTATTACCTCCAGGGGAGTTGATATTTCTAAAACTGTACACAGATATTAGAGTGCACATACCTCCCATTCTGCTCAGATTGTTGTTGAACCATATTCAGTGTATGTAAGAGGCATAATATTTTTAATGTGTGATGATTTTATGAAGGGCATCAAAAATTAATGTTCAAAGTGATTTTGATGTACAATCTAAGAAATAGTAATGATTACAGAGTTGAGGCAAAGTCACACATTTGCACTATGAATAGTAATTTTTATACAAGGTTAATTTTTCTATTGTAAAGTTTAAATCCTAGAACAAACAGTAAAATTTGGTGAGGAGCCCACTTTCATTAATCCCACAAATTCACCCAGTGATATTCTCTCAGGTAAAAATGAGATGTCAGTGCTTTTCTTATGTAGAAAATATTTGGGTGGCATACAAGGTCTATCCAGAGAAAGTCCAGGCGTTGTTAGTTTAACAAGAACAGTTGGTGCAACACCCATGTAACCTAGGAGCCAAGGAGAATAGACTGGAATGCGCATGCGTGAACAATGACAACTTCACTGCACTTGTCAGTGGGAGAGGTAGATGCCATTGCATGAGCATGTGCACCGTGTCACCATCACATTCAACATGACTGAGCAAGTAGAGCAACGAATCTGCATCCAATCTTGCATTAAGACTGAACGTTCCTGTGTAAAAACTATTCAGATGATTCAGAAGGCCACAGCTATGGGCAACTGGTGATTGGCAGCTTCATCCCAACAGCGCATCCACTCGTGCATCACATCTCAAGCAGTGTTTTAGTGAAACATCAAATTGCTTAGATTACTCACACCCCCTACGGCCCAGATTTGGTGTCCTGCAACTTCTGGCTTTTCCCAAAACTAAAGTCACCTGTGAAAAGGAAGAGATTTCAGACCATCGATGAGATTCAGGAAAATATGACAGAGCAGCCGATGGCAATTGGGAAATGGTATGAGGTCCCAACGTGCCTACTTTGAAGTGAACTGAGGTGTCATTGTCCTTTGTATAATGTTTCTTGTATCTTGTATCTTCTTCAAGAAATGTCTCTATTTTTCACATTACGTGGTTGGATACCTTCTGGACAGAACTCGCAGACTACCAGAAACACAGCAAAACATACCAAACTTGTGTTTTCATTGTGTTTTCTTTAACATATAATGAAAATGTCTTGGCATTTAAATCTAAGACAGATTGATCAAATTATGTGTGCCTTAAAGCAGTTATTTAAGATTTAGCATCTGCTTAAGCTCCAAAGTGATGACTACACTCAGAAGCTTCGTATGTTTCCTGAGAGGGGGCTTGCATTTCCTGAATGTATCACACCATCTAAACAAAAACCGACCTTGTTTTCAGAAAAGATGTATTGAAGAGTAGTGAAAATTAGTGAAAGACCAAGACAAATTCTGTCCTTTTTTCCCCCCTTCGCTTCTCTACCTCATGACTTCCCTGCCTTTGTAATAAATTCAGAAAACGGTGCGGCTGTGTGTGGGTTTCCGTTTTGTCCACCTCACCCACCATTTTGTGTTGCAAAGAGCACAAGTCTTTAGCATGTCAAACATTTATTATCGAGGTAAGTTCTGCTCAGTTCGAGAGGATATGTACTAAAGGGGCAAAGCCTTGGAGTTATGCCCTTCCCCTGGAAGGAAAATAAAATGGTGAAAAGGAAATATAGCCTGAATTCTTGCTCAAGAGATCACCTGATCGTGTTGTGTGTGGTGGTAAGAACCAAGGTGCAAGTTTCAAAGGTCACTTGGGTCTGTAAATTCCACTCACTGAATTTGGACTGAGTTCCCGGCTCGAATGGGTTTATTGGCTGCCCCTTGGAGAGGCCATAAGGGACAACATTGCCAGGTTCTAGTTTTGAGGTATTGGGGAGCAGGGAAGGTGAAAGAAATAAAGGGAAGGTAAGACAGAAAGAACACTGACACAAATGTCACTTTTTAATGTATTTTAGTGTAAACAATGAATATGGATAATTTGACTGTTTACACAGCCCAAACAGATGCCACATACTTGCTGACTGACATTCGGCCAGTCTCTATCGACACAAAGTCATAAGGTAAAAACGTCTCGGGGAGTTAAATTGCACAAGTGCCTGCACACTGACAGCCATACTTTGCACTGGGCAGATTTGCCCCTTCACCCTCAGGTGTTTCTACAGAGCTCTCACTAGCCAGAGATTACTGTGTCGTTGAAATACAGCAATGACTGCTTTTAGCACATCATATATTTCTTGCAATATAGGTGTGCTTTCCTGGAAGCTTATCTTACATCTGCAAACTTGGGTTTAAAAAATAGGTATTTTTGAGATGGAAAACTACATGTGTTCACATTAATAAAATAATAACCTTGAATTGTGTGCATAAGTTACAGTTGAGTTTCCTGATTGAATTAAATATTTTAAATTTCAGTAGCAAAAGTGCTATAGTCACTGGATTCTATTCCTCCATCTATCTATCTGGTATCTAGTATCTATACCTATTTAACCTCTCTGTTGCTTTCTTGCTACTAGATTGTAAGTATTCTGTACTTTCAGTAAATTAACTTATAAATTAATATCATAAGTCAAATCACAGCTTCACAACAATCTTGTATGAGTTATTTCCTCATTCATAAGGAAACTGAGTCTCACAGAAGACTCACAGCTGATGGCCCACACAGCTAATAAACCCCATGATTCAAACGCTCAGGCCAAGACGTATTTGAAAGCAGTCGACTTTCCACAGAGGCAGCCTTGCTCGCACCAAAGAAATGGAAAGTTCACTCTTCATAAATTGACCTATATTTCAATTCTCTTGGGGAAAATTCACTTTTTATTTTGATTAATACAGATCAGCTTTCTGTGAAATCAAAATTCACAGGATAGTTGCCAACTAATTCCTATTTGTGTTGTGCTAGAACAATCTGTCCTAAGAGGCTTATGATATAAAAATTCTGCATTGTTAAAATACATTTATGAAATAGATTTTTCCTCTCCCCCTCCAGTTGGAGAAAAATGATGTGCCACGTGTATCGATATGCTCTACTATACTATTATTCCTAAACCACCTAGAAGGGAGGATACAATGAGGGTTCATTTGTTATGTGCCTACAACAATAGATAGATTTAAATAGCTTTTTTCTATTATTGCATTCACAGCAGATTTCTTATTGTGTGATATAACATGATATACACAAGCGAGGAGCAAAATTCCCAATGTGGCTTATCTTTTTTCTAGAACTGTGATGTTAAGCAGTATTATGTTTTACTACTTGTCTTGGTTTCTTATTGTTTTGATACACTTCATTGTAAATGGTGAGCCATTGTTCACTTCCAGCTTGTTTTTAATCTTAACCCAAAGAAGTAATAGTGGTCATTTGTCTGCTTTATAAGAATCACTCAGCCAATTTAAATGGATTCTTAAGACATTTGTCTATATTGTGCATTATATTAGTTTGTTTTTAAAGAATCTTTATCATATAGTTTTAAGTCTAGAAAAAAGCATTCTAGAAATAAATCATTTCCCCATATATTATTAAAATTATTACTATTTTTAAAGCCAAGTCAACATAAATTGTCAAATGGCATTATTTATAACACAGCACACTCATTTTCTCATTCTAACCTCTATCAATTTTCCTTTGGAGCCCTTGATTGCTACGTATTGTTAAAAACACACTTAGTTTAAATTAGAGTAGGACAAGGAGAGCTTGACAAACAATCTGATGAAGTTCATCGATGATACAATCTTTTATAAAACTTAGGTAAAAAAGTCTCTGTTTGTAACAACATATTCTTGAACTTAAATCATAACCTTAAATTTCACTCAGTTTTGATCGTGCATATATGGCAAGTATAATTGTGTTAACAGAATAGCAGTCTGTATTCAGCACTGCAATCCTGTGACTATGGGTTTGTGTGTATAAATAAATCCAGACATGCTAGACTCAGGGGGACCACTGCCCATAAGTGGTCATTCTTCAAGTGGAAAGGGCTGACAAAAAAAAAGCCAACCTTTCTCCCCCTTTCTTGAATCAATATTTTGAGCAGAAAGTGAAAACCCCGCTGATCTGCCTAGGACAAACCTCTGCAGCAAAAGCTTAACGCTTGAGCATGATGAAGTACGGGTTTGCCACAGTCACACGCCCATGCATTTTTCATTTTCAAGGAATCATAAAATGCAGTTTGTGATTTTCTACAACTGGCATTGGGAATTTATTCATGTGTACTGCACACACTGATATGTAGGAAGTGAAATATAGGTTGAAGAACACTGAACAAAATACAGTGTTACAATACTTCTTGTACCCAAAACTCAATGTCTTCAAACATCACATTAACACTCAGTTTCAAAGAAGGATAAAGCAAAACTATTCACATTGGCATTAAAATGTGTATATATTTGTTCAATTGGTGTCTCTCTGGTCAAACAAATTACTCAGCCTAAGTGTGCCAGGCACCCAAAGGGGACAACTGATCAAATGTCTGTGTTTTGGATCAGTTGAGAGGGAGGGTCTGAAAACTTCTCAACAAAGAATGACCAAAAATGATTTTAAGATCTAAAGGACACAGAATCAAGACAGGACTTATGGAGGAGCTGAAACAAAAGTTCATTGAGTCCAAAAACTAGACAATGGAAGTAATTAATGACCAGAGGTCAATTGTAGGTCATAACAAGTAGGTGTTCCCAGTGTCTACTGCACAAGAGAGAGCTATTCGCATTATACAAATAGAGTGGTTTGTGTAAGAATGAGTGCAGGACATGGAGATTTAAGCTTCCAACCAAGTTCTAGAATGGAAAGAGGAATTCTCGTCTTGCATTAACCCACGCTGATACTCCTGGTTACACGCACATGCACATGCATGGGAAAGGATGCTCACACACACTCACTGGTGCTTGCAGGGCATAGCTCTGTCTTGTCTCCTCACAGACTCCTGGCAGTATTCCATGATGCCAGCTGTCATCCACTCCCAAGGCCTAAACTCCTCTGGGCAAAGGGAGAGTAAGGCCAAAAGCATATCACTACTACCCATGGCTTGTTCAACCTGTTATTCAAAGTCAATGAGCAGGTAAGATTTTTTGTAAGAACCTAGGGTAACTGTCCTCATGGTTGAAAGTGCCCCCAGCAGAGAACTGTTGGAGTTAATTAGTAATGTAATAACAAAAATGTTTTATTTGAGAACGGGGCATCATATGACTATGTAAGCTAGCAGAGACTTGGTCCCTGTATCCACAAATAGGCCAGAGACCAAGACACCCTACAAAAGATGGTGGTAATGGGGTTTTAAAACATTTAAATCCAAATTTAGACATTCATTGCCGGGGGCATCTTAGATGTGAAAACACTTTTTGAAAAGGCTTTGTATGGCGGCTGTACACAGTGCACAACTCTTTGTCAGTTTGTTTATTTTTATGTTTTGTACTTTTGATGTTCTCCCTGTTACCCCCAGAGCTTTGACACAAACCCTTCCTTCTACTTAAAGAGTTTCCTCCTTAATTCCTTTCCTATTTCAGCTCAAGTATCCCATACTTGCAGCAAAACTCCCGGTCAGGTTCAGGGGAATTCTGGCTTTTTCCCCTAAGTTCAATGACAAGCTGTTAAAGCCAAATCTTGTTAATGATGTGGTTACAAGAGTTAAAATATATCTACAGTAAAGATCTTCTTGATAGATGTTAAGATGATAAAACATTTTAACTCTCTGTTGTACCAACAAGTGCACACTAGTGATGCACTATGAACAGATGTGGCCCCTGATTTCCAGCAGCTCATACTCAAAGGCAAAATAGAAGATATGAAAACATATACATAATCATAATATTTGTGAGCATCTGTAATAGTAAAAGCATATGCAAAATTCAAAATTAACAGGAAAGATTAAGGCTGGAGACTATGAGATTCATGAAAGTCTACTCTAAGCACTTGATCTCTCAGGAGGACTCTGAAAAACTAATGGGACTTTTCCAGACAGCGGGGCTGATCCCAGCAGAGGAAACAGCCTGAGCAAAAGAATGAGGGTACAAAACGTCACGATGTACGTGTATGAGAGTTGGGAGAGAAAAGTGGTAAGTAATTTATCATGTCAAGTGCCTAAAGTGCACAGAGAGGATGACAGAAAATGAGGCTGGAGTGTCACCTGAGCAGGTAGTAATGAGTATAATTTGCCATAATATAAAATCCCCCCCTCCACCAAAAAAAACAGTTAAGGGAAAAGAAAGGAAAAAAAGGAAGAAAGCTTTGTTGTACAAATAGAAGCAGTTGGAAGGGAGACAGGGCAAGCAAGGTGAACAGAAGAAACAAAACCCCAAAGTGGATAGTATAATTTACTTTCCGTTAAGGAAAGTTGGTGCATATGCACATTACTCTAACTTCTGTGTCCTGAGAGCTGCAGAGCCTGTATGTATCCTATTCTGCCTTCTCTAGCTTCCTCTCTATACTTCTTCCATCCCATCCTCTCAACTTAGTTGAATTCTATTCTTCTCTCAAAACCCTGCTCTCTCTGGAGCTTTGGAAGAGAGGTATGAAGTGAGAGTATTCACTATCTCTTCTTGTGTTTTTTAATTACCTCTGAATGTTAATTTCACATTTATAATTTATTTACAGAGCACCTGATATTCTTCCACTGTGCTTCCAAATCCTCCTATAAGTGATCACCCATGGGAACATCACTGGCTACAGCGCTCATGCACACGACCCTTGCTGTCTGCCACATGGGTGTAGGGTGTGTCTGTGATCAAACTGCTCCCCAGAGGACATGTGGTCCGCCTCTATTAGTGGACAGTGAAGAGCAAAGCTCTTCCTATGAGGGAACTCCTGAAATTTTTAATAGCAAGTAAGGCAGCCCTGGCCAGTGTGGCTCAGTTGGTTGGGTCATTGTCCCTGTACACCAAAAGGTTGGGGGTTCAATTCCAGGTCATGGCACATACCTAGCTTGTGGGCTCAATCATCGGTCAGGGTGGGTACGGGAGAGAAACAACTGATGTTTCTCTCTCTGTCTGTCTCTACCCTGCCCATTCTCTCTCTCTAAAGTCAATAAACATATTTACTTTTTCTAAAAGCAAGTTAGCCACATTAAAAAAATAAAATATGTGTGTTCCTTCTTGATATGTATAACTTTTATAACTCTCAGTTTCATACCTTCAGGCAGGAAGGAAGAAATGTAATATTGGCAAAAAATTCACTAGAATTGGCTGAGAATGATGTGTTTCTGGCACTCGGAGATACTTAACACCTTTCAGAATAGAGGAAAAAATTCTTTGAAACGTTTCAGCAAGGCACACATGGAGAATATTCTTGATCAAGACAGGCTGTCAGCACTGTATTTTACTATTGCTGCTCCCCCACCCAATTCCATCACTAAATGCAGTGTTATTCTCTCATATGTGGTCAACAAAAGTCTAAGAATTGGCTATGGTTTCTGCCTGGTCTCCAGTAAATTTATTTTCAAATTCTATTAGAAAAGAGTTTCTTTCCAGAGCAAACAAACATACAGATATATACGAACTGGTATCAGCATTTAATTAGGCAGGTAAAGATGGTACTACGTTGGCAACATTCCAGGACATACACATGAATTTAAAAAACAGATTCAAATAAAACAAATGTTTATTGTACCTTATCAGCCTAACAATATGTCTCTCTTTTAGAGAACTATTCTGAAACATTTTACTATAGTAATAGTTTGATCTCTTCACTGTATTGTAATGTGTTTTCTACAGGTGTACACCTTAACACAAATAGAGCTGAAATCCAGTTGTTGGAACCCATTAATCAAACTGAGACACATTTGCTAAGATTATCTGTCCAAGGAGTGGTAGGCAGCATTTTAATTCCAATCTGAGACATTTAGTTCAAATCTTTCATGCCAAACATTTGGAAAATGAGAAACAGATGAGAGTAATCAAATAAAATGGGTCACAACTTGAAACTGTTTTGATGAGAAGTTGTGATTTAAAGTGAAAAAAATGTTGGACATGATATCAACAGATTTGTATATGAATCTGAAGTCTGGTTCACTTATTAGAGGCTTAAATTTAAGCAATTCAACCTCTCTGGGCTTGGCCAGGTAGCTCAGTTGGTTATAGCATTGTCTGGGTACACCAAGGTTGCAGATTCAATCCTTGGTCAGGGATTGACTGAGGTAGTGGGGTGGCTGGGTTGGAGGGGGACAAAGCCGGGAAATTTAGGACAACTGTAATAGCATAAACAATAAAATATAATTAAAAAAAGAATTAACCAATGAATGTATAAATGAGGGGGACAAAATGATGTCTATTTCTCTCTCTCTCTCTCTCTCCCCCAAAACAATAAAAACAAACTTAAAAAAAAATCAACCTCTCTGAACTTTTGTACTCCCAGCTGTAAAATGGTATAATAATGTCTATCTTAGGGTGGCTTTGGGGTGATTAAATTACATTAGTGTATTACAATGTCCAGCAAGAGCCTGGGGTACTGTAAGTTTTCAGGATATGATTGTTGAATCCAAATTGACTAAAGTCAAGCTGAAAATAGGAAGCCTGCCTTTTTTCCGACTAAACTGAGACATTGATTTGCAAAAGTGAAGGGCAATGACTGAGGAGGGTGACCAGTCCTTGCTAGGCAATGTGGTGAGGTTTTGACACAGTGATCATAGAATGCTTACTTTATCCAGGGTAAAAGAACTTTTCCCAGATTTCTTCTTGAGTTCACACTTCACATCGGGCCACTCAGAAACCAAGGAAATTCTCCAGACTCAAGAAGTCATTTGTTTCAATAACTAAGATGAATCCCCCATGGAAAATAGAAAAGACAATTACTTCTTCAAAATTTAATCAAATATAAGCCAATCTCACCAACAATGACTGACTACTTATTGTGTTCTAGGACAATAGTAAAAATGTATGATATGTCAATAAATGTTGAACATAATGCTGTACAATGCAAGGAATAAAGAACATGTTAAAATAGAATAATAAAGTTTTATTTGCTCATGGAGATAAGAAATTAAAGAGCATAGTTGGGCACTTTCTTGGATGGCATTATATCTGAAGGGCAGAGGTTCACATGCATGGAGATATCCTAAAGCATTGAGAATTGAGGGTCAGGAGCAAGTGAGCAGAGGCACAAAATCACAGAGAAGAGTTGTCTTAAGCAGACATTTCTGATGTGTCTTTGGTGCTCCTGCCTCCCCTTTTTACTCCGTTTGTTTCTTTTATCTTTTTTCTCTTTCACTTAGAAGTCCTAGACAAGTAATACCTGGCATTTGTATACTGCCCTGGCCTCTCGACTGGAAGAGAAACATATTCCATACTGTCAGTTAGGTTAGAATTATCCTCCAAAATATATAATTGGTTGAGAGAAAAAAATCATTTAAACATTAGGTTCCTTTAAATAGTGCTGTAATAAGTATTCTATATATGTAAAATTAGAAAAAAAAGAAAGGTGAATGGGGGAGAAGAAGAGGTTAGGGGGGGATAAGTGGTGACAGAAGGAGACTTGGCTTGGGGTGTACAATATACAGATGAAGTATTATAGAACGGCACACCTGAAACCTATATAATTTTATTAACCAATGTCTCCACCCCAATCAATTCAATAAAAATTTAAAAAAGAAAAAGAGAATTATCCCACAGGAAGAATTTGTACTCTGGAAGAGTAACTCCTGGAAAGGAAAATGAAATGCAACAATCTTCCATAAAGTTCCCCCAAGCCTCGTGGTTCTGAGTGAAGAACATGCTAGGGAGTGGGGTAAGGAGTGTAGAATGGGACAGAGTGCTTTCCCTCCTGGCCCATTGGTGGCAGGCTACTTTGCCAAGGGTAACCCAACCCTCTGCTTTCCTGTAATGATGGTTGCTGAGAAGGGCTGGCTTCCCCTAAGGAGAGTGAGAGATAAGGGGCCAAATGAAGCCATTAATGCTCACCAAAATTGCTTTCACCATTTCTAAGCAGAAAGGCTCCAGATTGATTTGGCAGCCATCATTGTGAAGGGGTTTTCCAGAAGGAGGTAGAAAGACAGTGGGTGTCTGTGGCCTACTAGGTGTAATGGAAGGCTGCGTGCTGGGAGTTGAAAGGGACAGAAGGAACGCAGGTAGAGAATACCTTCTGAATGCTAACCCTTCATTCCAAATCTGTTTACAGAACACCAGACAGAAAATGCTCTTACATTTCTATGCTAACAGGTGGGGACTCAAACAGCTCTTCAATGCAGCATCCATGTACTTCATTAAACCACTGTCACTTCTTCTCCAGAGATGACTGCTTTTCAGTTCTGGGGGAAGTGACAGCTAAATACAGTGGAGCATAAATCAATCTGCAGACAGCTGCTCCAAGGGCCTTTGGAAGGAAAGGTGAAGGAGTGTACACACATATGTAGATGCTCTTTTTAAGGCTGAATTCATTGTGATGCCCACCACATTCTTATGAGAGCCTAGAATGCAAAAAAGCCACTCCAAGGGGGAAGAGGAAATCCTACTTCTTCAGAGTCAAGCCTGTACATCTTCACAGTAGGAATCAGTTCATTAGTTTTTCATAAAGTCTTTAAGTAAAAGAAGTAATCTTATGTTTTGGGTAAAAGAACATAACTTAAAACATGTGCAAAGAGTAACATTTAATATAGGAGTAGATTATTAAACCTGTTCAAAAATAACCATAGTTCTACTAAGGAAAGATATTACAGGGGATTGTATGACAATAGCCCAAGCTTAACACATTTGAATTTCTCTCTCTCTTTGCCCCTCCCTCTCAAAAAAGACAATGCAGTTGGCTTTGAAAATACAATCCTCACAAAGGTTTATGATTATTTTTAGTGGCACTGCTAAAAATAACACACATTTCATTTTTATTCCATTTTATCAACACTCTGAATAAAATTAATTTATAATCATTACAGACTTTCTCTCTGAGTTATTGGAAATAAATGTTAATCCATAGGAAAATTTTAAACATAATACCATGTAAAGGTAACACATTTTGACACATGTTTTTCTGGTGTGCTGCACCATATGAGTTGGTCCCATAGATTATATAGTGCAGATATAAAAGCCCACAGTACTTTCTCTAGGAAATATGGAGGTAATTCAGAAGGGTGCTTTGCTGCAGAGCATGTATCATGCATTTTATGTTTGTCTTACTAAATCTTGCCAATAGTTACAGGTTATAAACCTCAGGATGAATTTGCAATAGAATGTTCTGTCTTTACTGCAAAATCAAATTGACAAAGCTCTTGCCTGGTAGATAGGTTTGGGGGATGACCCAATCTTAGGGTTGGAAATAATTTTGGACTACATACCTATGATTATGTATTTAAAAATCAGGAGCATACTAATATTAAAAGGGAGGGAAGGTAAAAGTCCTCCAGGACACATATCATAAACCAAGAACCATGATCTGTTTCACATTCCCAAATTGAGTACAGCATGCCTATTTATACCATTATAGATGCCTCTACTCCCACAGCTATCATATGCATGTAGACTCTTTGGTAGAAGCTCATACTTAGGGCATACGCCTTGTTCAAATGCAAGGCTGTCAAATTGTGAGGAAATTAGTGATTTTTGTGATCGTTAAATGTGATGTAATATAGCCCATGTGGGCCATCAGTAACCGGTGAACTCATACTTTGATTAGAAATTTTAATTATCAGCTCTGGCCAGTTAGCTCAGTGGGTAGAGCTTTGTCCATACACACCAAGGTTGTAGTTTTGATCCCCATCTAGGGCACATACAAGAAATTACCAATGAATGTGCAAGTACGTGGAACAACAAAGCATATTTCTCTCTCTTTCTCAATCTGTCTCTCCCCTTTAAAATCAATCAATCAATCAATAAAAAAATGTAATTATTGAGGTGATTAGATGTGCTAAGCTTATTTGATAATTATTTCATAATACATGCATGTATCAAATGATCACATTGTGTACCTTAAGTGTACACAATGTTTAAGTACATCTCAATAAAACTCAGGGGGGGGAAGTAAATAAATAAAGCTGGGGGTAAAAGTAAATAAATAAAAACATTGATTTTACATTTAAAAAGTCACACTTGCTCACAAGACACACACAAAAAAACAGTTCAACAAGTAAATACTGAGCACACACTAAGTACTAGAAAATATGCAAGGTGCTGGGGGTATACTTGGGAAGAAATAACAATGGAAGAACTAAAATTTCTTCATCTGTGCTGGACACTAATCTATATACTAATCTACATGTTCTTGCCCTCCAGGAACTTACAGTTTGGTGGGCATACAGATGAATTAGCAGATGCAGCACA